>NC_080427.1:30855903-31155903 GCF_029873635.1 Malania oleifera | reverse complement strand
TGAGTAGGGAACCCTGCGAGTGCAAGAGTGTTTGATTTAGGGGCTTTTTAGGACACAGGTAAGGGGATAAACTAAACTAGTTCTTTTTAAGAAAATGTATGTATATATATAGCATTTGATTTCAGGAAATAAATAAATAAATATATATATTTACATGATTTATATTTGGGAAAATACTATTGGAAATGATGGTATGTTAAATATGCGAAAAACCTGTTAGTGTGGCATGAGTAAAATTTGTTATGAATACTGTTTTCTGGGAATGTGTGAATGGTACGAATTTTTATAATAGAAAACCGGCGTATGGGCCAAGGTTTTTGATATATTTGCCGGTGTACGGGCCGAGTTATGTGTTTGATTTGCCGGCGTACGGGCCGAGCTATGTGTATGATTTGTCAGCATATGGGTTGAGTTATGGATATGTTTGCCGGTGTACGATCCAAGCTATGGAAATGATTTGCCAGCGTACGGGATGTGCTATGATTTTCCACGTACGGGCCGAACTATGATAAAATGTGAAATACAAGCGTACAGGCCGATGATTTTTCATGATATACGTATATATGTAAAATGATATGATTGATCTGAAAATTAATGATATGAAATATCCATGTATCACAGTTTTAGTATATGTTATATGATATTAGAACCTGGTTGGCTTGGTCTAGGCTAGCACTTGCACGGTACCGTTGCTATGTGTCCATGGTCATCATGATCATGATATTTTTGTTAATGCCGTTGTACGGAGTGGTGTGAGATTGGATGGTCGATGTAGTTTTTAAGAAGTGTGTGAGCGCCGCTGGTGTACAAACCAAGTCTGGCAAACCCATCAAACTTACAAACTGTACTTTTGACTTAGCAGTGATCGACCAACCAATGTCAGGTCCCGCCTTCGGGCCACACAACCCAGTCATGTGGGGGTAATACATGTCAACAGCCAGCTAACCTACCAGGAATGTTTTTGTATTATATTTTATGAGATGAAATATGTTTATGAAAATGCAGTATGTTCTACCATGTTTTAATGATATATATGTGTTTTCCCATATTTGACAAAACAGTTACTGAATATGTTCTGTATGGTATATGTATAACACGGAATACTCATGTTACCACGCACTGGTATTAGTTTATTTCCCTTACTGAGAGGTGTCTCGCCCCAAAATTTTATAAACTTTTTAGGAGCCCCTGATAGGAGAGCGGGTAAAGCCCGACTAATCTAGTACGGTAGTTCTGCCGTTCCAGAAGAGTAAGTATTTTGATAGGGTTGGATGTATTTTGTGGAAATGGCTCTACGATATCTTTTTGGGTTGAGTGTTTTGTATATTTATAAAACGATTGTAGTAATTCTAGTATTGTGATGTATGGTATAATGAGATGTATATGATTTGTTAACTTTACCGTGATCCCAAAAGGGGGGTAAATTGGTATTTTTAAAATCTTTCCCCTAAGTATTCCACCTAACAGCAGCATGTTCACAATCCTATGGTCAATCTAGTGTGAGTAATATCAGAAATTAAATAAAGCAGTTTAATCAATTACACAAGCACCAGAAAGCAGTGAAGAGAAGGGTAACACCCAGATATGTTATCGAGGTTCGGCCAACTGCCTACGTCCCCGCCTTGGCTAACCAGCACAAAGATTATCACAATAACTTGTTCGCTTAAAAGGGTGGAGCGGCACCTATACAAACCAGGTCAAATTAACACAGGGCTGACCTCAACCTTTAAACCAATCCTTACCGGGCTGGATTACCGCCCCCTCAGGCCACGCCTGGAATCTCTCGAATATACAATCAAATGGTACAAATTAAGGGTGCTTTCACGTAAAGCAGATTTGTACCCAAAATGCGCACAATTACAAACACCACAGATGATTTAAAATGTAAGCTCAGTGTGGTCTAACTAGTTCAACTCTCAACAATATTTTCTATCAGTGTAGTGAGTACGTGAAAGTATCAATAACAGTCTGTGTATTTCAAAATGTTTCAATCAAATGTGTTCACACAGAATACCAACCAAGCATCAAGAATATCACTCAGTAGAATATCTCTATCACATGAATATGTATATGCTTGGATTGCAAAATAGATAATCTTTGTATTCAGCAAATGATATATACTTGAATAAATGCTGCCACAAAGACTAATGTATCAAACACAAATATCTTTTCAAAAATAGTTCAATAAAGATTTCACAAGATATTTAAATGAGTTTGAAAATGTTTTTGTAAACCAAAAACAAATACAAAGCTTCCTAAGATATTGCAACTTAAAATGCAATACTCAGAAGCTTGGCAAAATCTTCTTAGGATAGGCTTATGAGAAAAGCCCCCTAAGAATACTTAAGTAATGCTCTTAAGAAAATTGATTCAAATAATCAAAGAATGAGAGCAAACTTATCAATACAATCATAAAATCAACTTACAAAGGCTTTTGGCAATGGAGGAGAGTAAGTATGAGTGGATTTTGCAAGAGTATGAGAAGTAGGATGTATTTAGCTTGAGGGAGAATTTTTGAATATATTTGCTAATCGATACTTAATTCTTCCAAATGAAAGGGTATATATAGACATACCAAAGTTTTTGACCGTTGGGGACCTATTAGGAATTATTAAAAAATGTATAATGACACTTAAACCATTTTAACCCTGTTTAAAAAATATTTAACTGTAGTAAAAATCAGGGCAACCCGAGAGGTCCGGTCGACCAGAATAGGTTCAGTCAACCAAGTTTCATATGGTTCGGTCGACCAAGGAACTTTTGAACTGAGGGCTCGATCGACCAGGAGATAGTGATTTCTCAATTTTTAGAAGTTTGGTCGACCAGTTCATTTTGAACTAGCTGGTTCGATCGACCAGACAGTTGAGAATTTTCCCGAGGACCCTCGGTTGACCAGGTAATTGGAGTTCATTTCTATCTCGACCGACCAGATGGTCAAACTTTTAACCCCAGGGGGTTTCGATCAACTAGGGCTTTTTTGAACTACCTGGTTCGGTCGACCAGATGGTCAAAATGTTGACTAGAGAGGGTTTCGGTCGACTAGAGCTTTTTGAACTATTCTAGTTCGGTCGACTAGGCCAAAATGAACTGTGTTGGCCGGTCGACCGAAAGTGCACCAAGTGTGCATTTCGATCCCATCTTGAAGCATACAAGCCCTATTCAAGTGTCTAACAAATATATGTGAATGTTTGTGTTCTAGGGTCACTTGGGGTCCAATTTCAAGACACCGAAAAAGTCCGGTGTCGGTCGACCCCTAAGGTCATTCTATGATCACTTTTTGGTTTGAGCTTACAAAATAAACCATGCATGTGATGTGTGTGCTTATTACAAACCAAATACCCTAACTACTATTACAGACAAATTTCACTACAAAAAAATATTACAATCGAGAACAAGAATTTGTCTTCAAGTTTTGAGCTTTCATGTGCCATTAATGATCTGCTAATATAAACCTGCACATGAACTAGTTATTTATTAAAAACAGGAGTATTTATCATTATCAAAACCAGGCGTGACCTATAAGGTCAACATGATTGTTTGTTTCCTACTGCTTAGGCTTCCGTTTTGTGTTCTGATGTATCCTTGGTACTCACGGGTCCAAGTGAATTATGATCTGCTGAGCTGGATTTATGATATTGATTTTATTATTATATATAAAAAAATGTGAAAAATAAGTAGGTCGTCACAGGAAGGCTTCCGAAAAGAAATGTGCACCTTGTTGATGTGAGTAGTAATATCAAATCATTTTTAAGTCTTTCTTCCACGGGATATCACAATCTCCCCCATTTACAGAACGCAACGTTCTCATTGCGAACTCACATTTCCAAACTTAAGTGATGTGAATCTCATCACACTTCCCGCTGGGTAATTGCTCTGATATCATTTGTGACGCCGCAACCTGGGTCTGCACTGCATCTCTCCTCCTCCACCTGGATCTGATAATAGGGGGCGGGCCTTATCGGACTAGTAACTGACCTCATAGACCAACACATGTCCTTTTCAGTGTGTTTTGTCCTCACTCACACACTTCTTGAGAAAACTTTCCAAAAGGTCACCCATCTCAAGATTATTTCAAGTCAAACACGCTTAACCGTCTAATTCTTTTGGGAAGGCTCTTAAAAGAAAATGTGCACATTGTTGATATGGGTAATTACATCAAATCTTTTTTAAACCTTTCTTTCACGAGGTATCACATTAAATATTAAAGAAAAAGGAGAAATGCTCAAGACAAAATAATGTACGTATTTTCTAATGTAAATCAAATATCAAAATGTTAGGAGAATAGAAAACTAATTCTTTCTCAAAAACTTTTTAATACGTCAACAATAAATCAATACAACATCACATACAATATAAGAAGAAAAGAATTTAAAATTTTATTGTGATGTGTCTTTTTTTTTTATAGATTGTTATTATTCATATTCTCCCTTTTCTTGTCTAGTGTCCTTTATTCTTTGAATAATGGAAACATTTAAATTCTCAACTTTTCGTGTCTCTTCCTATGATTTGTTTAATGCAAATAATGTGATTTCAAAATGTCACATTCATATTTCAAAATGTGAAACACGAATTTATTTAAAAAATAAATTTTAGATTTGAAAACGGGAATCTCACACCACATACACACATTTTTAAAACCCGAGTCTCTTAAAAAATTAAATGGATAAGGTTGTGACACTACAAACCCCATCAAATCTGATTTTATTTTTATTTAAAAATAAGATTTTGAAATTTGAAATATCTATTTTTTTTAAAAAAAAAATCATATGGAAATCACTCTTGTCATTATAATATTTTTGGGTTATGCACCTAATTTCATTATTAAAAAGAAATAAATTTTTATTCTCTTTGTTGAGAAAACAAAACTATTCATAGTATCACATCAAATATCATCTCTGAACCTTATTTTTCTAGTAGGAAAATGATTTCTTTTTCTCGGAAAAGTTGCAACTAGCTTCACACTCTTATTGGTCCGATATCACATGAAAATTAAAATCACCTGCTCCCAACTTCTTCTTTTTTCCACAAAATCAAACATCGATCAATTTTTCGAATCAATTTTCTTTTCTTTTGAAAAATGTGGCATGCCACTGGGAGAATCTCATTTCCCTCCTCTCCATTTTCCATCCTCAAGTGCTCTCATGGGTGGGTTTTGACTATTGGTTTCTGGCAATTTGTTCCCCCGCCCACTTCGGAATTGGAATCCTTTTGGGAATAGGAAAGCCGCCCAAGCTTTCCATTTGTGTGGCAACAAGAAGGGCTGTAGTCCACAACGGACAAATATGCTTGATGACATGTAAAAAATTTATTGCTTAAAATTATAGTTAATTTACGTAACTTGTACAAAATTAAAATTCAACCTTAAATTTAATATTATATAAACTTATACACAATTTTACTAATTTTTTGTATAAATTCAAATAAATTTAAATTTAAAATTCGAAGTATTCCTAAACACAATCTTACAAATTTGCATCACTTTTTTTTTTGTTTGGAGTTTTTGTTTTAGACTAATGAAAAATATGTAAAAATAAATTTTCACTTTTTATTAGCAGTTTTCATCTGTTATCACAAAATTAAAAATTAAATTTATGATTTTTACTTTTTTTGGATTAAATCATTTCACACACAATCTTTTTACCGAAAAGGTTTAAATAGGAATAATTACTTTGCAAAATTAAAACAAAAAATAAAAATACCCATTGTTTTTTTTTAAAAAAAAATTAAACTAATTAATCCTCCAAATATTTTCACCAATTTTCGACCTTCATAAACAATAGGATTGTTTTTAAGTTTAAAAATGAAAAATTAAGTAAAATTGTTGTTTGTGGCATGGCTCTTATACTTTGGTTTTCTCAAACAAAGAATAAAGAAAAACATGAAGGGGCAGCACAGTAGGGACTCGTCGATGAGTGCCCTATGATCGCCGACGAAGAGACAGCAAGTATTCATCAACGAGTGTCCTATGTTCATCGACGAAAAGATCCTGAGAGGCCTAAAAGTTTAGAGTTTCTAAGATACCAAGAGCAGAAAAATGGGATCATCGACGAGTGTTCTTCTTGGTCTCGTCGACCAATCCCCTATTCTCATCAATGAGAAGTTTTGGGTTGCGAGCAGTTTTTACATTTTGAATTTTGAACGTTGGGATGGTTGGGTAAATGGACGGAAACCTCCGAGAGACTGTTATATATGTCATTCTGGGTGTGTATTAACATGGAGAGTGATCATTTGAGAAGTGTATTGTGTACTTTGTGATTTTTTTAGTGAAATTCTTGTGTCATCGCTAATGTGGACGTAGGCTTTACCGAATCTCGTAAATCTTGTTGTTGTTCTTGTTGTTTATCACTTTCTGGTTGTGTTTCATTTACTTGTTGTATTTATTCCGTTGTGCATCTTCATTTTCTCATCCATATTATAACAAATTGGTATCAGAGTGATTGTTGTTATGGCATCAGGATCGTCTTCTACAAGATTTGATATCATCAAATTTGATGTAACCGGGAACTTTGGTTTATGGCAAAGGAAAGTGAAAGACATTCTTGTACAACAAGGAATGAGAAAGGCATTACTTGGTGTTCAATTGAATGGAATGGATGAGGCAACATGGGGAGATTTGCAAACGAAGGTCGCTTCAACAATACGCTTATGTTTGGCCAACGAAGTACTCTATCGGGTGATGGAGGATTCTCTAAATAATAAACTTTTTCTTAAGCAATGTTTGTATTGGCTTAAGATGGTTGAAGGATCAAACTTAGATCAACATATTAATGTCTTCAATCAAATTATTAGTGATTTGATGAGAGTTGATGTTAAGTTTGATGAGAATGACAAAGCTTTGATGTTGTTAAACTCTTTGCCCTCTACTCATACCTATGAAAATCTTGTGACTACTCTTACGTGGGGAAAAGAAACTCTTGATCTTGAAGAGGTAACAAGTGCTTTGTTAAATTTTCATCAAAGATTGAAAATATATGATGAAAGAGAATGACTTGTGGTAAAAGGTAATAACGAGTGAGGCAAGGGAAAATCCAAACATGGATCAAGTTAGAAATCCCGAAATCAATCCAAGAAGAAGAAAGAAATCTGGCGTTATAAATGTGGTAAAAAAGGGCATATGAAACCGGAGTATCCGGATTGAAAGAAAGGAAATTCTGAGAAATATGAGGGTACTTCAAAATCTGTGAATGTTGTTCGAGAAAGACATTCAGTGTGTCGTGATGGTGATATTCTATCAGCTTCAGCGGGCTCGGATAATCTAATAGACTCTTGGATACTTGACTCGATATGTTCTTATCACATGACTCCGAACAAGAAGTGGTTTAGTACTTACATGTTAGTGAATTCTGGATCAGTTCTTATCGGTAATGATGCTTCTTGCAAGATCATTGGCATAGGAAACATAAAGATAAAAATGTTTGATGGTGCTGTAAGAACATTGTGTAATGTAAGACATATACCAGAGTTGAGGAAGAGTTTGATATCACTCGGAACTTTGGATTGTAATGGCTTTAATTACAAGTCCAAAGGTGGAGTTCTGACTGTATGGAAAGGTAATTTGACTGTAGTGAAAGTGTAACGATTCGAAGAATAATGATATTTAAGTAATAAAGAGGGAGGGAAATGGAAATAGAAACAGAAGAAGGCAGTAGACTTCGTCAACAAACGCAAATTGGATATAATAACCCAAGAAATTTTCCAAGTACTCGTCGACGAAACCCCTGGGTTCTTCAGGATCTCGTCGACGAGAAGATACCGAGAGAGAATTTTTAGGAAGTCTGAAATTCGTCGACGAGGGTGCAGATTCGTTGATGAACTTTCTACAGGACTCGTCGACGAGGTGACATGGCTCATCGACGAATCTCACAATATAAATAGTCCTAAACTCAATTTAATCGCAAAAAAATCAACAGAACTTTCCTTTCTCTCTCTCTCCTACGGTCTCTCCTCCATCTCTCTTCGAATTCGGCCCTGTCAGTTGCCGGATCGAAGATCTGAGGCCACCACGACACTCCTGGTGAAGTTCTCTCCAAGTTTACCGGGGCAGATCGTCGGTAGGATCAAGTTGAATTTCTTCCCAGAATTAGGGTAAGGCCTTTTATTCAGTTTTTGGCCTTCTAACAGTTGTAGGAAATGATAGAGGCAAAGAAATAATGATATTCTATTCTGGCGATGTTGTTTTTAGGGTGTTGAGTTGGAAGTCCTGCGGGTGTTGGACCAGTTTACCATAGGGGCTTTCCAGTAGTCAAGTAAGGGAAACATGCTATGTTAGAAAACCTTTTTACTATTTCAGTACGAACTATATGTTTTTACAAAATTATTATTCAGATTATATATATTTACAGTTTCCAGAGCCTGATAATATTGATATTTATTTATGTGGCTTGAGTTGATAACATAACAGTACTATATTTATAAAATTTGTGAATACCATGTTTATAGTTATTAACAGAAATACCATGATATTTGCATGATAAAGAATGATGAAATTTTTAGTGTACAGTATACTCAAAAATATGTATTTTTAGTAAATTTAGAATAACACGTTTATCAACACCATAACGCCCCAATAAAAGGATATTTGGATAGCAGTTCAGTTATTCAGAAATCAGAATTTCGGTCAGTTTATTTAGAATTTCAGATAAATTCTATGGGATTATGGTTGTTTTAGAAACCATAGCAAAAATAGTATATTACAGATATCAGTTACCTATATAGTATCAGACCCTGATGGATTAGACAGCAGAGCACGGTATCGTAGCTACAGAAATTCAATTCAGAGTGTAACCACTTTACTCAGATAGTAAGTTGTATGAGGTTGATCGTGCCCACGTCGGGACAGGCTCTCCATCAGATATGGATTGAGGGGGCTGATCAGACTGTTGGAGTTCAGTTGACTTACCCTGGTCGGCCAGCCGAGATAGGTCCCACCTTCAGGTCGCACAACCTTGTTATGAGAGGTTAAATCATAACATACAACCATCTAGGGAAATTTTTTCAGATATTATAAGTATAAGTTGATTTCCACCAATAGTAGTAGTATTATGAAAAATAAATTCATATAGTTTTAATATATGTTGTTTATACTAGTATTTACAGTTGCAGTTATCCATGATATTATTTCTAAATCATATTATAAATATAAAAATATAATTCAACAACCACACACTAATAATAACATGTTTCGTCTTACTGAGCGTTGGCTCATCTCAATGTTGAATTGTTTTTCAGGTGAACCAACTAGGCGAGCGAAAAAGACTCACAGGTAGAGGGGCTGTAGTACTGCCCTTTTTGAGAATAAGTATTATTTTTGAGTAGCATGTTTTGTAAACCCTTGGTAACTGTAAGGGTGATTTTCGAGGTAAAGCAATGTTTATATATTGTGGGATGATTTAACACTTTGGTATTGTATTATGTGTGGTTTTATTTTATATGATTGGCCTTCCGCTGTTTAGAATAATAATTGAATTTAAAACTAGGGAAACAGATTTTATTTCATTAGTAGGCTGTTTCATAAAGTGTAAGGACCCGAACCCAAATGGGTTCCTACATATAAATTTTTCAACGGACCCAAATAAATCTAAATCATTTTTATTACCAAAACACTAATTAGCTTTATTACAAATATATGTCTCAACTATTAAAATGCAAACTTCTAAAATTCTAAAATACACAAACATATTCTAAATTATATTATATTAAATTTTTATTTTACTTTGCTCTTTCTATTCCCGCCCATGCACTTGCTATGCCAGATTTCTGATACACCCTTCAAAATGATTTGAAATGTAAAATAATGATTGGGGTGAGACGATACTCAGTAAGTAAATAAGATTATTATTAATGTGTGGCCAAAATGAGCTTTCAAAATATTTCAATTTCGTAAAATAATATTTAATACTATAACTTTAAAACTGTTTTAAAAATAAATGTAAATTTAAAAATTTCTGTATAAAACTTTTACTATCAGTAAAATTATATAATCATGTACTATAACTGTTAAATTAAACGTTTGACTTTAAAAACTGTGATTATAATTTTTAATTATATACATATATATACTTTTTCTTATACATTTCCTTTAAATCATCATTTAGGCACAATAATGGTCATATTCATATAAACTTATATTTTACTTTCAAATCATCAATAACTCTGTACTCGTAATTAAATATGTATATACATATACTGTAAAAATCACCCTTAGGCCTATTAATCATATGTCATGTTTACCCCCGTGACTGGGTTGTACGGTCCGAAGACTAGATTTAGCTGGCTGGCCTGTGACGACCTGCTCAATTTTCGCATTTTTTTTTGTATACATTCAATATCACAAATCTCATATTAGCATATCATAATCTACCTGGACCCGTGGGTACTAGGGATACATCAGAACACGACACGGAAGCCTAAGCAGCAGGAAACATATAATCACAATATTATAAATACAAAAACATCCATCTCATTACTACAAATACCAAAGTCACTATATCCACTTTATTTTAGTATATACATCCCAAAACAAACAAAATCTAGGGACACTTCCCACAAAAATACAACTGTTCCTACTAAAACTTACCCTTCAAAAAGGGTAGACAACAGCTCTAGATCAGCGGGGTTTTTCCCGCTCTCCTATCTGGGCTCCTAAAAAACTTATAAAATTTTGGGATGAGACACCTCTTAGTAAGGGAAATAAACTAATACCAGTGTGTGGCAACACAAGTATTATGTGTTCTACATATACCATACATAACATATTCAATATCTGTTTTGTCAAATCTGGAAACATATATATATATCACGAAAACTTGGCAGAACATACTGCATTTTCATAAACATATTTCATCTCATATAATAATAAAAACATAAAAACATTCCTGGTAGATTAGCTGACTGTTGTCATGTATTACCCCCACATGACTGGGTTGTGTGGCCCGAAGGCGGGACCTGACAATGGTTGGCTAACCACTGCCAAGTCAAAGTACAGTTTGTAAGTTTGATGGGTCTGCCAGACCTGGTCCGTACACCAGGGACGATCATACACTTCTTAAAAACCACATCGACCATCTAATCTCACACCACTCCATATAACGGCATTAATACAAATATCATAATCACAAAAACCATGGACACATAGCAAGGTACCGTGCAAGTGCTAGCCTAGACCAAGCCAACCAGGTTCTAATACCATATAACATATATTGAAACTGTGATATATGGATATTTCATATCATTAATTTTCACATCAATCATATCATTTGCACATATACATATATCATGAAAATCATCGGCCCGTACGCCGGTATTACACATTTTATCATAGCTCGGCCCGTACGCCGGTAAATCATAGCATAGCCCGTATATTGGCAAATCACATCATAGCACGGCCCGTACGCTGGCAAACATATCATAGCACAACCCATACGCTGGCAAATCACATCATAGCACAACCCGTACGCTAGCAAATCACATCATAACACAGCCCGTACGCTGGCAAATCACATCATAGCACAGCCCGTACGCTAGCAAATCACATCATAGCACGGCCCGTACGCCAGCAAATATATATAAAAATTTCGGCCCGTACGCCGATTTTTCCATTATAAAAATCTGTATCATATTCTCATTCCAGAAAACAGTATTTCATAACATTTTATACTCATGCCACACTGAACAGATTTTCCGCATATTTAACATATCATCATTTTAACCGCATTTTCCCAAATATAAATCATATATAAATATATTCATTTCCCTGAAATCAAATTCTATAATAATATACATACATTTTTCATAAAATACTAGCTTAATTTATCCCCTTACCTGACTACTGAGAAAGCCCCCAAAATACTCTAGTCTAACACCCGTAGGATTTCCTGACCAATACCCTGAAAATGAAAATTCTCAGTAATAAACTTCAGTATTTTCATGTGTATATCATTTTCTATAACTATCGCAAGACCAAATTTGGCTTAAAAAACCTTACCTCAACTCAGGGATGATTTCCAACTTGCTTTCACCAATGATCCACTCTGACAGATTCGGAGAGAACTTCTCCAAGAGCGTCATGGTGGCTTCGGATTTCGATCCGGCGTAAATTTAGCCCGAAACGAAAGAGAGAGAGAAAGCCGAAGGGGAAAGAGAGAAGTGCTGGCTTCATTAGAAAGTTAAAAATCCGGATTTTGATATTTATAAAGCAGGGAATTCGTCGACGAGCCACGTCATTCATCGATGAATCCTTCAGTAATTTTGTCGATGAAATTCAGTCCTCGTCGATGAAATTCAGTCGGCTCAAACCTCTCTCGGTATTTCCTCATCGACAAATCCCCTATATTCATCGATGAATTCTCTTATACCCTCATCGACGAATCCCCTATATTCGTCGACGAATTCTCTTATACCTTTGTCGATGAATCCCCTGTATTCGTCAACGAAGCCCTAATGATTCATTTGGTTATTCCTTTCAAAGTGCAATGTCGTCGACGAACGCGAGTCGACTTCCTCATTCTGTTACTGTTTTCCATTTCCCTTCGTCTTTATTATTTAAATTCTATTTTTATTCAGACTGTCACATGGCCGGCCAAACTAAATTAACATACATCATCATTAAGTGAGATTTTCCCTATTAAACCCTGGTCCGACCCAGGTGTGCACTCAAGAGAAATCCACTACCATATGAAACCACTCATATTTTGAACTTTAAGCTGCGGTAACAAGTATCTGTAACTTTGAACTTTCTTTGCCATAAGGGGTTTTAAAAATATTTTTATTATATAATTTGTACAATTAAAATAATATCATGAAATTTTCATTTTTACTCATATTTTCGTGAAATACGCAACGTAAAAAATCAACTCATGTAATCTTTACTCAAATTTTCGTGAAATATTCAACGTATAAATAAACTCATGCCACACAATTTTCGTATTAAAAATATTTTCTTGAATATAAATTAATGATGTAAAATACCTTAGGGGTTTAGAACATTTCTTAATTCAAACATAAATGCAAGTATATTAAAGATCAAATTAGTATAATTAAATATGTGTAAAAATAAACTCAAGAGAATTTTATGAAATTAACTAACATAATCGAAATTTACTTACAAATAAATTCATGTATGAATTTTAAATAAAAATCTAACATAATCAAATTTACTTACCTCTTACTTAACCTTGTGTTACGATCACAACAAATATCTTTTAAGAAAATGAGATCGAAAAGAGTGGGTGAGTGAAAATTTTAATTATAGCAAAAATTCTCCTTCCACCACTAATTTTTTCATTCACTAATCCTTCTCTTCCTTTGAAATTTTGTTGTGAAAAATGAATATTGAGAACTTCCTATTTATAAGAAAATTTTGGGAAAGAAAATTAAATTTATAAAAGTTTGGGAAGAGGGGGTGAAATTATAAATTTTTAAAATTAAGGAATGGGCATGGGATGGGTTAGGCATGGGTTAGGTATGATATAGGGATGGAGACCATGTGAGAATGCTTGCCATCACTCCCATTTAATTAATTCTTAATTTATTTATTTATTTTTTAATTTTTTTTAAATCATTACTATTATTATTATTTTTTTATTTTTTTAAGCCATGTTATAGTATTTTTTAAAAAAGAAATTAAATTCGAATTTTGAAAACTCATGTGAATTCCACATGGTCTTGTGGCTCCCACACAACTTCGAGACCTAAGTGGGTCATACATAACTCCAATAGTTCTCACATGATTTTATGAGTCTTACATAGTTTCGAAACTCATGTGGGCCCCTCACAATCTTGTAGGTCCATCATAGGATACCTATATTTTAGTCATATAAGTAGGTGAAATTGATATTGAAATACTTTTTATTAAGATCTTATCACTCACTCACTTTCAAGTATTTGACTAGCAAATCAATTTGGATGTATATTGATCAAAACCTAAAGGCGAAAATATATGAGATAACTCATAACGATCTTTTAGTTAGTATAGCGAAGTCATTCTTGAATAATCATCCACAAAGGTTACAAAGTATCGAATACCCAACTTGGTCACAACTCTACTAGGAACCCAAACATCAGTATCGACTAACTTGAAAGGGCTAGCTTGTGTGTTGACTTGGAAGCAAAAGGGACACGATGATGCTTTCCCAACTGACAAGATTCACAATCAAGACTAGACACAAAACTCACAATCAACTTTTCCAATGAAGGATGACCAAAGCGACAATGAATTTGGAGAGGTGTGGCGGCAGCAATGCTGGTGGTAGAAGGAGATAGTGGCTCAAAGTGATAAAGTCCACCAGCTTCACGCCCTTTGCCAATTGTCTTCCTCGTCTTCAAATCTTGCATATAATTTGGGAAGAGTGTTACTGAACAATTCATGAATTTGGTAATCTTGCTAATAGGCATAAGATTGAAAGGAAACTTGGGAATATACAAAATAGAAGAAGTGGGATTTGTAGTCCCAATTCTTTGACGATAGTGGTAGATTCATTAGCAAGAGTAACACAAGATAAGTTTTTAGGATACTAAAGAGTAGAGAAGAAATTAGGTACATGTGCGATATGATTAGTGATAGTGGAGTCTATAAGCCAAGGATTAGGATGAAAAGTACTAGATGACAAGCATGCTGTGGGATTACTTGTTTGGGCAAGAGATGCAATGGGAAGAGAAGTTTGTTGTGATGCTTGATACTATTGGAGCTTGGAATACTCTTCCTTTGACATAGATACAGTACGTTGCTCCCCACTTGGCCCCAAAGGTGTGGAGTTGGTGGTGGCTACATTGGGAACATGTGAAGATCTACCATGGAGATCCCAACGCTGCTTAACAGTATGATTACCTTGTCCACAATGAGCGCACTTGCAAGGAGTGCCTCTACCTCGTCCATCTCTACCACCACGGTTGCTCGAACCACCTTAATAACTTTTGCGGTTGTTTGGTAGAGAACCAGTATCACCATGTGTGGCAAAGGTTGTCCTCTTAGAGCCAGATGCAAGAGCAGGAGAATATGTGCTAAAGAAAGCAAGGACCCAAGAATAAACATCGGCAAATGATGGCAACTCTGCGCTACTAAGTATTTGGGACCGGACTGCCTCAAACTTGGGTTTCAAACCTGCTAGAACCCGAAGAACTATCATCTGCTCCATTTGCTTTTGCATCTCACGAACATTGGCAGTTATAGGTTGTCCGATGTTAAGATCCTTATGAATACGTTTCATCTCTCCAAAATAATTTGTAACGCTCCTATCTCCTTGTTGTAACTTAAGGTACTCTTGGGATAAATCATACATATGTGTAATGTTATCAGAGTCTAGAAGCTTGGTATAATCCCAAATCTCTGCATGTAGATCCATGCAATCTCGAGCTTTATCAAATTACACAAGAGGGAAACAATCAAGGCATCTTCTTGAATCCACACTTCTTTTCTATTCTCATCAGAAGGACCAGATTGGAGCAAGTGGTTGATTTTCCTAATCTTTTTAAATAATCCCAAACCCCCTTTAGACCGTCGAACATAATTCTTTTCATCTAACTTTTCAGTTGTTATTTGTGGTAGTGATGAAGGAAACATGTTTTTGGGATTCATAGATTCCATCCTAGAACTTACAAACTAGCAGGCACCCCACTGTCAAACAAGAAGAATAATCAACATTAATTGGGACGACCACAAACAAGGTGAACACCGAAACAACCATGGATGAGGTAAACCACCTACAAATTGATATACACTTCATAGCCTTACAAATCAACTTATGAACTCTGCCACTACTCTAAGATACTCACAAAAAGGCCTTTGTGAACACTGAACAACAACTAACAGATTACCAAATATGCATGGTTGAAAAAGGTTGGATCTTTGAGCAAAAGACATGGCCAATAGCTTGATAATATGGTCTAGGGAAGGAATCAGAACATGCTAGAGGGAAATTAGAAAAAGTTGGCTAGAATCACTCTCATGTGTCGACTTGTGGAGTTGGGACTGTTGATAGTCAATGGGCACATGGGGGCACGTGGGGGGAGGGGTTTCCAATGATGGGATTTTAGAGGGTTATGGTTTAGAGGGTTCTATTTTTGGCTATTAACCTCGACATCCCGCAAAAGCAACTATTCTAATCGAGAGAATTTCTGCTGAGCTTGGCCGAGGATGTCAATTTTGGTCTGAATGCCCTTTCCATCGGGTTTGATTTCATTATATATAGAAGAAATTTACATAGTTGTTGCCTAATTTTCAGCACATTTTCAACACCTAAATGCTGCCACATTTTCAGCAGTATTTACAGCCTAATTTCCTGCTATATACAATCTAAATGTAAACTAAAATATTTCTACTAAATTATTTGCAGCCTAATTATCCTAAATTATCTTCGTAGCACCCCCCCTTAAATTGATGCTGGTAGATCAAGAAGCATCAATTTGTCAACCAAGAACTGATGCCAGTGCCGAGAAAGAGCTTTAGTGAATATGTTTGTAGTTTGATGTTCGGTGGAAATGTGAGGAAGAGTAATCAATTGTTTGTCAAAGGATTCACGTATGGAATGGCAATCGACTTTGATATGTTTCGTATGCTCATGGAAGACAGGATTAGCGGCGATCTGAATAGCACTGGTATTATCAGCATGAAGAGGAGTGGAATGAAGTTGAGAAAAACCACGTTCACCCAATAATCCATGAAGCCATGTGATCTCATAGCATGTGGAAGACATAGCACAATACTCAGATTCAGTGGAGGACTTGGAAACTCTATTTTGCTTCTTACTCTTCCAAGAAATGAGTGCATTGCCTAAGAACCTGCACCAGCCAGTAACAGAGTGACGAGTATCAGCACATTCGGCCCAATAAGCATCACTATAACCCACCAACTGTAAGGAAGATTCCTTAGGAAAGAACAACCGGCGTGTAGAGGTGCCCTTCAGATATTGGATAATGCAGCGGACAGTGGCTAAATGAAAATGTAAGGGAGCCTGCATTAATTGACTGACTTGCTGCACAACAAAAGAAATATCAGGATGAGTAATCGTTAAGTAGTTCAAACTCCCAACAAGCTGCCGATACAAGGATGGATCTAGTAGAAGCTCGCCTTCCTCCTGACAAAGTTTAAGATCCTCCAAGGGAGTAAGAATATAGTTACCCGATTGGAGACTAGCCAATCAAATCACTTCTTGCGTGTATTTGTGCTAATGCAACAACATACTAGTTGGAGTAAGTACCTCAAGGCCAAGAAAGTACTGCACGGAACGAAGATCTTTCATGTGAAAAGAGGCCTTGAGATGCTGTTGTAATTGCTTAATTAACTCAGTATCAGAGCTAGTAATCACAATGTCTTTAACATATACTAGAAGCAATACAAGTCCTCCAAAAGTCTTGCGAAGAAAAAGAGAGGAATCAAACTGACTCTGAGTAAAATGAAAAGCAAGCAGGGTAGAGCAAAATTTATCAAACCATGCATGTGGAGCCTGTTTCAGTCCATACAAGGATCGGCATAGCCGACAAACTTCTGAGGAAAGATGTAGCAAACATGCTGGGAGGTGGAGACATAGATTTCTTCCTTCAAATCCCTATTTAGAAAAGCATTCTTCACATCCATTTGTCGGAGAGATCACCCCTGTGACGCAACAAGTGCCAAGATAGTTCACATAGTAGTCATTTTGGCAATAGGTGCAAAGGTCTCTTCATAATCAATACCATACTTCTGTCGGTTCCCAAGAGCCACGAGACGGGCCTTATATCTGTCCAGTGACCCATCAAACCGAAACTTGACTGAGTACACCCATTTACAACCAACAGGTGCAAAGGTCTCTTCACAATCAAGACCATACTTCTGCCAGTTGCCAAGAGTCACGAGACGGGCCTTATATTTGTCTAGTGACCCATCAGACCGAAACTTGACTGAGTACACCCATTTACAACCAATAGGTTTGACACCAGAGGGACAAGTCACAAGATCCCAACTGTGATTATCTTGAAGAGCTTGGATTTCTTCTTGCAAGGCTTGCTGCCAACATGCTTGGGTGCTTGCTTGGGTATATGAGTGAGGAATAGAAACAGTGTCGAGAGTGGCAGTAAGCGAGGTATGAGGAAAACCATACGTATCCGGTGGATGTGTAACCCAGGTGGAGCGCTGAGGAACTGTAGAATCAGATGACGGATTAGTGTCTGGAAGGGCGTTGAAGAAGGTGGAGAACGTCGATGATACACCACACCTGGTTTAAATCGCTCAATAGAAGAAGACACATCATCAAAAGCGGGAAGAAGAGTAATAGAAGTATCAAAAATAACTTGAGACTGAAAGAAATATTGATTTTTGAAGAAAATCACATTCTGTGAGATCTGAAATTTGTTTGCATGAGCATCATAACAAACAAGTCCTTTCCGGGTAGGATTATATCCCATAAAGGCATACGTGACAGACTGGGCAAGAAGCTTGTGATGCTCAATAGGTGGTAGATACAAAACAAACACACCCAAAAGTAAATAATTGAAAAGAAGGAATCATAATTTAGAGTGGCAGTAGGCAAACGATTGATCAAATTGACAGCAGTAGATAAAGCTTCTACCCAAAACTTAGAAGGTACAGAAGAATCAATAAAAAAAGTACGAATGATATCTAAGAGATGATGATTCTAAAGCTCAGTGACTCCATTTTGTTGAGGGGTATAAGGACAAGAATGTTGGGAAATGATCCCCTTTTGCTAAAGAAAAGTCTGAAAAGATTGGGACATGTACTCCCCCCTTAAGTCGGAGCGTAAAATTTTGATGCAAGTACTGAATCGTGTCTCGCCAAACACAACAAATTTTTGAAAGATAGAAAACACGTCAGCTTTAGAGCGGATAAAATATATCGAAGTGAATGGACTATAATCATCAATAAACATCACAAAATAATGATACTAACCATGAGAAATAATAGGACTCACACCCCAAACATTAGTATACACAATCTCAAAGCAATTAGAAGCATGACTACCCTATGCAGGAAAAGGTAAAGTTTTACTTTTACCAAGATGACAAGTAGCACAATCAAAAGTTACAGGAGAAGAAGAAAAGGAATCTTTATTGCCCAAAAAACCATGTTTCATAAGATGAGCCAAAACAACAGAATTAGGATGACCCAATTTCTTATGCTAGATTTCATTATTATTGGCAGTAGCCGTACAAGCAAGAGAAACAACATTAGGAATAGAAAGCTGTAAAGGAAATAAACGACCCACTTTAGTCCCCTTCGCGATCACCGTCCTCGACACCTGATCCTGCACATGACAAGCACCACGAGAAAAATGAATATCACAGTTATAATCCAGGAGAGACAAAAACATCGCGAAATGAAGAGCCCAAATTACCAACAGCAGTAATTATAAGAGTACTGCCATCTGCAATCTGAATATTTTGCATGCCTCTATACTTACAAACAACATGGAGACTCGTCATATTACCAGTCATATGATTAGAAGTGCCCGAATCAACAATCCAAGAAGTTGAGTTAGTAGCCGTACCTTTCAGGCCTAAGGCTGTAAAAGCAGACACAATCATCTGTTGGACTATTGCTGGTGTGAGAACAGACGAATCAGAGCTTACAGTGGGTGGCGCAGAAGAAGAAGAAGAGGACTGAACAGCAGCCTGAAAAGCTTGGGATTGGCGATTTTGAGGCCGCACTCGACATTCTTTGATGATATGGCCTTCTTTCTTGTAGTAGTTACAAACTTTCTTAGGATAGTTGTGAGCAATACGACCAAACTCCTTGCAACTTAAACACTGCAACTTGTTCCTCCCTCTCCCTTGTGCTGCATATGCTACATTCACAGCATTAGAAAATACCTTCTCAAAAGTCATACCCATCTAAGTGGATAACCGTTGTTCTTCACGCAATAAATCTACCAAACAAATATCCTAAGAAGGAACCGGATTACGTATCAATAAACTGGCTCGAACAGGCTCAAATTCAAGTCGAAGTTTCATCAAAAACTGATCGTGTTGACTCTCAGCATGAACCGCTTGAAGAGTCGCAAGTGCCGTAGGGGAAATGTTAGCATGAACAATAGCAAAATACTCTTTCCAAAGATTAATAAAACTAGAATAAACTTGTTTAATAGATAAATTACCTTGATTGTAATTACTAATTTCCAACTCCAATTGAAACTTCCGAGCACTGTGATCTTGGTGGTAAATACGGTGGAGATAATCCCACATAGCCTGAGCTGTAGTAAAACAGCGAAGATTGGTCACAAGGTGAGACTCAATTGTCCCCAATAGCCAAGAGATCACCTTAGCATCCTTGACATCCCGTTGTGCAAATTCCTTTTCATCAGTGGGAACTTGAGTTGAACTATCAATATGATTTGATAATTCATCCCCTTTTAAGAACATTTTAAATTGGAATTCCCACGTAGGGAAATTCTTTCCAGTAAATTGAACAAGTCTTTTCAATAGACATGATGAAAGGCACAAAAAAAAAGAAAGCCCAAGCAGTCAACCAAATTAACGGCAAGCTTAACTCAAATCAGATCCAAATCCAAATAATAAGAGGTCCACGGACACAACCATATTACAAATGCCCAGCAGAAATAAAAAACTTAGATCAAACACGGAAGCCTATCTCAAAATACCTGCCCTGTTTGAAAAACGGCACAGCAGAGGAAGAAATACATCACCTTCGTCGATCACACCAGGAGAAGTTGAAGCTGCTGACCACCACAAAAACAGCTGACAGGCCACGAAAAGCAAGAAAGAACTTGCTGAAACCGAGATAATATTTTTGTTTGTTTTTAAAACAGCAATGAGAATCGCACCCAGTGATTAAGACCAAAACGACGGAATCAGAAGAGGGGCTCTGATACCATGTCGATTTTGGTCTGAAAGCCCTTTCCATTGGGTTTGCTTTCATTATATATAGAAGAAATTTACATAGTTGTTGCCTAATTTTCAGCACATTTTCAGCGCCTAAATGCTGCCAGATTTTCAGCATTATTTACAGTCTAATTTTCTGCTATATACAATCTAAATATAAACTAAAATATTTCAACTAAATTATTTACAACCTGATTATCCTAAATTATCTCCGTAACAGAGGAGGCCCTCCCCCAAGGTCCTCCAATTTATCAATATTTACTAGAATTATTTCAGACTCCACTAAAGAGAATCGATCCTATTGGCTCCCAAACTCTTCAGATACCTTCACTTTCTCTTCAGCTAGGGACAGTGTTAGAGAAGAAGCAGATTATGTCAGTTGCGCTCTCCTCATTTGCAGCAAGAACTTCATTACAAAACAAGCATTCATAGCATGGCTGGTTATGTAAAATAGGCTAAGAACATTAGACAAGCTTTTCTCTTGGGGCCTAATTACTGAAGTTGATTTCAAATTTTGTGGTTTATACCATGAACCATATATCACCTCTTCTTGCAACATAAATTATCAAATTTTCTCTACTGCTGCCAGCTCCTCTAAACTCAAGTGAGTTACTGCAGATTGGAAGGAGAACCTGAAGAGACTCTCACTCTATGGAATTGCTCCTAAAGAAGAGCTAAGAAAAATTGCATGGGTTGCTATTGTCTACTATACTTGGAAAGCAAGGAATAGCCAGTTACATGAAAACATCCAATGCCATCCACAGATCATAGCCAAGAAAGTTTTCTTATTGTGAAGCATTGAAGACAGTATGTTCTGACCCAAAAAGCTAAGGGTTTTGTTTGAGAGCTTGTAAATTCTAATTTTTGCCTCTTGCATTTCTTAATGCAAGTCATATTGTATTTATCTCCTCATCGAATAAAGCTGAAGCTTATGTTTTCCAAAGAAAAAAAAAACAAAAAGTTTAAATAGATGATTTGAAGAGAGGGTTCTTAACAATGAAGTTTAATCAGGGGTAATTTAGTTTTTTTGGTTTTGTTTAGGAACTGATTTTTTTTACTTTTTCCCTTGCTATAAAGATTTATTTTTGTTTTTTTCACAAATTTGCAGCCGCTGAAATTGATTTTTGCTGCTACAAATTTTTTTTTTTTTTTTACTGTTGAATAATTGGGTAAAATGGAAGATCTAAACTCAGTGATTGGTCTCTCCCTCTATTTATAATATATGGTAAGTAAAATAGGAATGGCCATAATACCTTACTAACTTACACTTATTACAAACCAAACTCTAGCAATATTAATAATAATGCTAAATGACTAAATAACCATTAACACTCGCACTCAGGCTGGAGCATATATATCTTATGCTCCTAGCTTGTTACAAATGAATTTCACACGAGCACCTCCCAAGGCTTTAGTGAACAAATTAGCAGGTTGAATTCGGACTTCATGTGAGTGGTTGTAATGAGCTTCTGTACAAGTTTCTCTTAAATAAAATGGCAATCAACTTCAATGTGCTTTGTCCACTCATGGAAGGTAGGGTTGGAGGCAATATGGATAACAACTCAATTATCACACATCAACTCCATAGGTTGAGAATGTGGAAAACCTAGTTCTTTCAACATGTTCTTCAGTCAAACAAGCTCACATGTAGTGTGCGCCATAGCTATGTATTTTGACTCAGCACTCGACCTAGTCACAACAGTTTATTTCTTACTTTTCCAAGACACCAAATTATCACTGACAAAGATACAATACTCAGTTGTGGATCTTTGGTCGGAAGGTGACCCGTCCTAATCTTTATCTAGATCTTTGTGCAGCATAGTGACTTGTTCACGGGAAATCGAGAAAATGAGTTACAACACTTGTTGCCAAGGATATATCTGGTCGGGTGGCTGTGAGATAATTCAATTTTCCAACAAGTCTCTATACTGACATAGGTTGGGCAACAAATCACCCATATCTGCCACTAACTTACTATTGGGATCCATGGGTGTATCAACATGTTTGTATCCCAACAACCTTGTCTCATCTAAAATATCAAAAACATACTTTCTTTGTGACAATACAGTTCCCATACGAGATCTTGATATTTCTATACCTAAGAAGAACTTCAATGGTCCCAAGTCCTTGGTATGAAATTTACTCTGTAGGAAAAGCTTTAGGTCCCAGATGCCTTGATCATCATCACCACTTATACAATGTCATCCACATACACAATAAGCAAAATCATGCCAGATGGAGTATGGCGATAAAAAACAAGGTGATCTATTGCACATCGATAAAGGCCAAACTCAAGTACTAAAAGGGTAGCTTGGTGGACAAAGCTCTCGCGTATGCGGGGATCAGGGAAGGGGCGGACCACAATGGGTCTATAGTACGCAGCCTTACCTTGGAGATTGTTTTAATCCATACAATGATTTCTTAAGTCGACATACTGAGCCTGACTCCCCCTGAGCAACAAACTCAGGTGGTTGCTTCACATACACCTCCTCATGAAGATCACCATGTAGGAAAGCATTCTTCGCGTGTAACTGGTGTAGAGGCTAATGACAAGTGGTGGCTAAAGAAATGAACAAATTTATTGAGCCAAGTTTAGCAACTAGAGAGAATGTGTCTGAATAATTAAAACCATACACCTTAGTATACCCCTTAGCAACAAGGCGGGCCTTCAAACGTGCCACAAAACCATTAGGATTGACTTTTACAGTGTACATCCAACGAAAACCAACCACAAACTTATTAGGAGGAAGAGGTAACAAATCCCAAGTATCATTATCATGTAGTGCACGCCTATTTTCAACCATTGCTGTCCTCCACCCATAATGGGATAGTGCCTTAGAAATAGATTTTGGAACAGCAACAGAAGACAGGGTACTAACAAAATTATAATAAGAGGGTGACAAGAAATCATAACAAACAAAACTAGAGATCGGATGTTAGGTACAAGTGCGTTTACCTTTTCGAATAGCTATAGGAGGATCAACATCATGGGAACGAGGGAACTAGAGGCATAGTAGTTGAATGTGGAGTTGGCAATTCCCCCTTGAGTTTTTGTGTGTATACCTCCAAATTGGGATGATCCAAGCGACGAGAAGGACTCAAATTGGATGAAGATGTAGGAGGATTGGGTATAGATACTTGGTTTGGATCTAGAAGGAAAGTCAGAGGAAGAGACTCATTAAGGTCAACAGTACTCAAGGAATCAAAGTAGTATGGTGTAGACTCAAAGAAGGTGACATCAATAAAGACAAAAAAATGATGTAAAGAAGGGCTATAACATCGATATCCTTTTTGAGTGTAGGAATTGCCTAAAATGATACGTTTGATAGCACGAGGATCCAACTTATTCATTCCTGGAGTTAACTGATTGACAAAGGACACACAACCGAATATATGGGGAGGAAGGGAGAATGAAAGAGCCTTATGGAAGATAACTGAATATGGGATTTTACTGCCAAGGACAGAGGATGGCATTATATTGACGAGGGAGCACGCTGTGAGCACAACATCACTCCAAAAAACTTTGGGGAAATTCATTTTATACAATAGGGCACGAGTGGCTTCAAGAATATGTCTGTTTTTCTGCTCTGCAACCCCATTTTGTTGTGGAGTGTGGGCACAAGAGGTTGATGGATCATACTAGAGCTAGTCATATAAGTATTGAATTGGGTACTGAAGCACTCCTTAGCATTATCACTGTGAAGTATCCTGACTGGCATATCAAATTGAGTCCTTATTTGAGAACAAAAGGCACAAAAGATATCAAACAACTCGGAATAATCTTTCATTAAATATAACCAAGTCATCCTAGAGTAGTCATCAACAAATGTAACAAAGTACCGAAACCCCAACTTTGATGTGACATGACTAGGACCTTAAATATCGGAATGGACTAGCATGAAAGGACTAACCACTATTTTGTCTACCCGGGAAGAGAACGGAACACAATGATGCTTGCCCAATTGACAAGACTCACACTCAAGATCAGACCCAAAACTCAATGTAGGAACTAGTTGTTTCAACTTGTCCAAGGATGGATGACCAAGGCGACGATGGATTTGAAGTGGTGTAGCTGCGACTGTGCAGGTAGTGGGTGGAGAAGGCGACCCAAAGTAGTAAAGTCCATGAGCCTCATGTCTTGTATCAATTGTCTTTCGCGTCTTCAAATCCTGAATATCCATAGAATCATGAAAGAATGTGACAAAACAATTTAGTGGCTTTGTAAGCTTAGTAATTGACATAAGATTGAAAGGAGATTTAGGAATGTGTAAAGCAAAAGAAAGATAGATGGAAGGAGTAGGATTTACTGTTCCTATCCCCTTAACAGCAATATTGGACCTATCAACAAGGGTAACTTGAGGTAGATTTTTTAGGATACTAGAGATTAGAAAAGAAAGTTGATTGCTCCTGTTATATGGTTAGTGGCAGCAGAATTGGTAATACAAGGACTAGTAGGAAGGATACCAGATGATATACAGATATAAGATTACCTTTCTAGGCAAAAGATGCAATGTGAGAAGATGCTTGTTGAGATGACAATTATTGAAGAAACCTTGAATGCCCCTCTGATATAGTCACAGTACGCGGTTCACTCAAACAAGTGATTAACGAAGGAACCATACTTTTGGGCTTTGCAAACTCCATCAATAATAATGCTAAATGACTAAATAACCATTAACAGTTACTATTTAGTGTTCTTTTAATGTTAGATTTGGATTTATGTGCCTTTTTCACAGCTATTCAGGTGTTATTTTTTGTGCTAGTTTTAATCTTTTTTGTTGTTTTGTGTATCAATTTGCAATGCCTTGAGTGCTTCCTCTAACCCCTCTTTCCATAGTCTCAATCTCCCCCTTAAAAATCTCCAATGGAGAGAATACATGTAACTGTAAGAGCGAGACCACTCTTGCTGGAGGATGCCAAGACCAGCCCTTGGAGAATCTCTGGCAACTCCATTTCCATCACCAATCACTCCTCCAAGTTTGAATTTGGTACTTCTATCACTCTCTCTACTGCACTCGCTTGCTTGGGCTCACCGATGCTCTTTGTAATTTTTCATTTTCTGATTTCTGCAGATCAAATCTTCAGAGAAGATTGTAAGACCATTGAGGTCTATCAAGCGCGGACTAAAGACATAGTTGCCGCTGCAGTTCGTGGATTCAATGGTACCCCCTCATATTTATTTCTGTATATATATTTGTTTAAGTGGCTATATGTTAGCATTTTGGAAGTGCTTTTATAGCTTTTGAAAGCAAATATTGGTTCGGTTTTTGCTCTTAAAAGCTTGGAATGAATTTTTTAATGTGCTAACATATGGGTACAGTTTAAAAAATTTCCATTTCTTCCTTTTCACTAGAAATAATATCAGCTACAAGCTTTGGTCTCTCTCTCTGCCTGTTCTCTTGTAGGCACTGTTTTTGCTTACGGACAAACTAATAGTGGAAAAACATATACGATGCGGGGATCGGCTATTGAACCAGGAGTCATTCCTCTTGCCGTCCATGATTTATTTGACACTATACATGAGGTTGTCTTACCGCATTCGCAGTTTATAGTTTGCAACCTTCTTTTACTTTCCTCTATTTGTTTCTTTATACATGCATCTTTGTGAGCCTTTGAGATCTGATTTAACAGTTGCACTTGTACTTTTTGATAGAGGAAACAAAATGTAGATGTTACTAAGGGTGAGAAAAGAAATTAAATTCTAAAATAAACCAAGAGAAGATAGACACTTGTAAGTTGAGGGGCCTAAAGCACATATCGACTATTGTTTTTTAGTATAATCCATAATATATGACACATTGATAGCTGGAGTTACTGAACTTTTATGTACTTTATATTCTATTATGATTTTTGATAAGACTAGATGAATGTGCTACCTTTGAGGTGTTGTTTACTTGGCCATCTTGCTAAATGCTGCTGAATGGTGTCACTGCTGCAGAGATAAAACAGTTCTTGGACAGCTAGCACTTTCTTGACCTAATTTGAGTTGTCAATTATCAACCTGAAACTTGCAGAGACAAAATGAATAGCATGCCTTGGTGATTGATGAGGTTTTTGTCATTATGCCACTTGGGCAATGGGCATCCCATTTTCGCTGCCTGCCCTCACTAACACCTCTTGCCTCAGAACTTAGGTAGACAGTGAGTGGTCCTGTTAGTTGAGGAGGTGACTTGATTATGTCACTTCAAATGTTTACGTATTGTTATTTTTCTGGAATTGTTTTGTTACTCTTACTTGCTATATTTGGAGAAGGAAAATTAGAGAATTTGGTGGTTCGATCTGAATGTCTGATCAGCATGGTTAATCATTTGTGCCTTGAGTGTTGAATTCAGCTTAGGAAGCTGCCTGGTGGCCTTAATGTACCAAGACTTATATCCGTATGTTATTCCATATGCTGACTGCATCAACGATTGTAGTAACTTTGTTCGTTGTTATTCTTGGGAGCAGTGTTTATGCATAATCTTCTGTGTTAATGTGTTAGTGTTTATGTATATTTTTGTATGTTTAGTGTTCACTTTTTTTTCTTATATTTTACTATTTTAGGATGCGGACCGAGAGTTTCTTTTGCGTATGTCCTACATGGAGATTTATAATGAGGAAATAAATGATTTGTTGGCTCCTGAGCACAGGAAACTGCAGATCCATGAAAGCATTGAGGTAATTCATTTTTTACCTGGTCTGACCGGGTTTGCAAGTATGATATGTTTTGTTTAATGAATACCTACTGTCAACATTGCAGCGGGGAATATATGTTGCTGGTTTGCGAGAAGAAATCGTTGCCTCTCCTGAGCATGTCCTTCACCTTATGGAGTTTGGAGAATGTAAATTTTTTTATGTTTCTTCTTGTTCTTGTTGTTCTTCATTTGAGGTTGTATTCAAGAATATTTATTTTCTCTTCTCCTTAAGTGCCTCTAAGGTACACTTCTCTATGTTTGTACATCTAAAATGGCATGTAAATATTTCTAGATTCGGTTCTATATTTAACTTACAATTATTCTGAGGAGAAGGGCTGTGTGGATAGGTTTTCAATGGGAAAAAAAGAAATGGGATGATGAGTTGGTGAGGTTGGTAGCAAGTTTAGGTTTGATTTTGGTTTTCCATTGGATGGATTTTGAGAAAAAGCGTGGTTGTGACTTGGACTTTCAGACTGTGTAGAAGATGCCTCCTTTCTGTACAGTCTCCTACAAACAATTGGAAGGGATTTGCATTTTTGAAGATAGAGGAATTACTAGGCAATAGAGTAGTAATCAGATTCAGGGGCAGATGTTTCATTTCAAGGAGGATGATATTCTGCTTACTTTTGTCTTTGCAAAAAAGCAGGTCAGTGATAAGGATATTGATTGTCAAGATCTCATGGATAAGATGGGCACCTGGTTGTTTGCACCTACAGGGCAAGAAGTTAGGTTTGATGGTGGGAAGAGTAAGATGAAAAAGGTCAAATAGACTTACCTAATTTAAAGTGCTTTATACATTATGATGGGAAAGTTGGAGAAGGAATTTTCTCAATTAGTTGCCTCAGATTTCTAGTTTTCTCCATTTTATTTTTGTTTCCTTCTTAGTTCTGAGGACTTCTTGTCCTCCTTTAGCTTGTACTTCCTTCCTCTTTCTTAATAAACTTTCCTTTGCTATAAAAATGTTCTATAAGTAATTTTCAGTTATTTTTGAACTCCTGATCTTCCTTCCATTTCTAAACTCCACTGTTATCTCTTATTAAAAGTATTACTAAATTCCTATTCATTCTTGTTGCCTTCCCCCTCCTGTGCACTCACTCATTCACTGGTTTGATGCCTATTTGCTGTTCTATCATTACATATATGATATATCACCATGTCCTTTTGGTTTGAGCTCGGGGCAGGATGGTTCCATTTCTTTTTTTGTTGTTGATTTCATATGTCATCAAATGATAGGGAGATAGTAGAGCTATCCTCTTTGTTAGTCTTGTTGAATAACTGGTTTTTTTCTTTAGAGGAGGATGGTTGGTCTTGGTCTTTGGATCCTTCAGGGGTTTACTCTTACAAATCTTTTTGTGATTTTCTGAATAGGTCTATTGACCTTTTCCTCTCTATAGATCCATTTGGAAGGTGAAAGTACCCTTTAATATCAAGGCTTTTATCTGGTTGGTTATGCTTGATAGAATTAATACCAATAACTTGCTGCAGGTTAGGAGACCTGTGAAGGCTCTATCTCTAGGTGTCTGTTTTCTTTGTTTTAATTGTTTAGAATCTGCTTCGCATTTGTTCATTCATTTTGATTTTGCTTGGAGGGCATGGAATAAGCTATTTGGTATTTTAGGCGAATGTTGGGTGAGTTCAGAGGCAGTGGAGGATTTTTTGGAGGTTTCTTTTGTTGGTTTTGGCAGGAAAAGAAAGGGCAGTGCTCTGGAAATGAGCTTTTTTTTTTGCAGTCGTTTGGGGGTTGTGGATGGAGCATAATATGTGTATTTTTCTAGGGAAAAAGTCGTATGATTTGCGGCTTTGGGAAAAGATGCATTATTTGGCTTCTCTTAGGTGTGTGGAGCAGGGGAATTTTGAGGGGGTGAGCTTTTCTGATATTCAGGTTTGCTTTATGTGTTGGGGTGTTAGTTCTTGTTGGTTTTTTCTCTTGTTTTTTAGTTTTCAGGTTGTTTCTTTGTGTTTTTTATCTGGATTTTCCAGACTATGTTAAGGAGATGTCTTATTCTCCTTGCTGTATATTCTTACTCTATTAATGAAATTCTTCTTTTGCTATAAAAATATATATATGATATATCAGGCCAAAAAGTATTTGTTTTATATTCAGTTCCCATTTTATATTTTACAGCCCATCGGCGTATTGGAGAGACAAATATGAACATACACAGCAGCAGATCTCACACTATTTTCCGCATGGTAGACTTATTATTTCTTCCACTATTCTGAATCTTATGGATCTATGAGTCCATCTTCCTCACAATTTTAGTTGCATAGATAATTGAGAGTCGGGATAAGACTGAAGATGAAGATATTGACAATTCTTGTGATGCTGTTCGTGTATCTGTACTGGTACGTGATAACTAAAACTAGGTTTTATCATTTTGTTTTAGTTTTGGATTGTTAATTTCTGTCTAAATTGCATTTGGCATAATGATGCTTTTGTTTGCTTCTACCTAATTATTATGGTGTTGCTTACTGTTTGTAGAACTTAGTTGACCTTGCTGGTTCAGAGCGTGCTGCAAAGACTGGTGCAGAAGGTGTTCGCCTGAAGGAGGGTTCCCACATTAATAAAAGCTTGATGACCCTTGGAACTGTAATTAAGAAATTGAGTGAAGGAGCTGAGAGCCAAGGGTAGGTTTTGCTATTGCTGAAGAAAACACCTTTATGAGTTTGCTCTCTTTATGTAATAACAGAAATAACTCAGTACCTGATGCAGGGGCCATGTTCCCTATCGCGACAGCAAACTCACCCGCATTTTGCAACCTGCACTGGGTGGAAATGCAAATACTGCCATTATATGCAATATTACGCTTGCACAGGTAGCGCCTCACAAGCTTTGTAAACCTGCGAAACCTATCAAGTGGTTTGTCTTGTGCAAGGTCTTAAATTTCAATTTGGCTCAAATTTTTAATCTTCAAATGTACAGAAATTTCATATTCAGTGTCGATTTCGTTTTAATTTTAAAAAATGATGGAAATTAATACTAAAGCATGGAATTCTTTTATGCTGCTTAGAAATGGTTAACAGAAATATAAATGCAGGTTTTAGAACTAATATATTATAAATTATGTACACCAATAAAGATTATGTGCATGAGGTGTAGTAGCTTTAATATAATATTTGTGTTGATGGTCTTCTTATCTTTTAGCATTGTTAGTGTGTGAGCGTTCTGTTAACAAGTGAGAGTAAGGGTATTATGGTCATTGACATGTACTTTGACATATATTATAAATAGAGGGAGAGATTTATCATTGTGCTTAGGTCTTCCATTTTACCCAATTATTCAACATGGTATCAGAGCATGATTCTGAGACCTAAACCCTAATTGTCACAGCCACAATCAAAACTGAAACCCTAAATCTGCTGCACGTTTATCATCATAGAAGAATTTCCAGCAACACTATAGCCCTAAAAACAGTCAGCAGCTGCTGGAAGCCAGAGCAGTTGCCGGAAAATTCCTGGGTGACACTGCCAGTCTTGGAATCCAAAATCCACTATAAATTTTGCAAAAACAACACCATAGTCATCCACAGACACAGCCGTTATACCCTCCACTGAAATCCCATCTCCAGAAAGTACCTATGCATCCTCACGTGCTGGTCGAAGGCTGCCAGGTCCGACCCCACATGCCAGTGCGTGAAGCCAATTTCATGCATGTTTCTGGCCTGAATTCTTCCAGCAGTGCTCGAATCCCTCTATAAACATATTATTGAAGTTTTTCCTGATGTTATTTGTCCAAAAATCTCATATTTTTCAGTTGCTCATTTACGACATATGAAAAATGGTTGTTCGATGTTTCTCGAAGCTGTTTATCAATATTTATTGAGTTTATATGGCCTGAAACAGAAACAGTTGTATTTGTGGTGTTTTTGATTCATACGTTGTGGGCTTGTGATTCGCATTGATTGTCGAAGGTCATGTATGTTGGGATTGAACTTGTGAATTCAAAAAACATGTTCGCTGTGTATTTTTGATCTGCTGTTCTATTGAGGTTGTATGTGTGTTGGGATGAGTTCCCAAATCCCAAAAGTGTGTCTCCCTCGTCAGTTACTTGTTTAAGTGAACAATGTACTATGGTTGTATTAGAAAAAGAGTATTCAAGGTTTCTGTAGTATCAAGCACCCGAACAAGCATCTAATCGCATTGTATATTTTGCTAAAAAAATAACCATATCGTCCGTCCGATATCTCTCCCACTAGTCCCCCAGTTATCTACTCGTTTGATGCTGACCATATGCAAGTGTCACCAACTTCTTTTTCACTCTTCAGTATTCTACAAATAGGCCTCAAGTTACCCTTGCTGATGGGTGCACTACTATTACTAAAGGAATAGGAATAGTAAATCCTACTCCCTTCATCTTTCTTTGTTCTGTTCTCTACATTCCTAAATCCCTCTTAATCTCATGTCTTTTAGTAAAATTACAGTCACTAAATTGCTTTATAACCTCCTTTTCTGATTTTGTTCTTATTCAAGATTTGAAGATGAAGAAGACGACTGGCACTGGACATGAGGCTGATGGACTTTACTACTTTGAATCGCTTTATTCTCCTATTGCCCATAGTGCTATTGCCACACAACTTCAAATGCACTGTCGCCTTGGCCAACCATCATTGGACAAGTTAAATAGCTAGTTCCTAATTTGAGTTTCGTGTCTAACCTCGACTATGTGTCTTGTCAATTAAGAAGGGATCATTGTGTTCCTTTTGCTTGCAAGTCAATAAAAGATCCTTAACCCTTTTATGTTAGTCCATTATGATGTTTGGGGTCCTAGTCATGGCACGTCAAAGTTGAGTTTTGATATTTTGTTACTTTTGTCGATGACCACTCTAGAATGACGTGCTTGTACTTAATGAAAGATTGTTCTGAGTTGTTTAATATCTTTTGTGTATTCTGTTCTCAAATAAAGACTTAGTTTGATAAGTTAATACGGATACCTTGTAGTGATAATGCTAAAGAGTACTCTAGTACTCAATTCAGTACCTATATGACAAACGTTGGCATGAACCACCAGTCATCTTTTGCGCACACTCCACAACAAAATGGAGTTGCAGAGGAGAAAAACAAACATATTCTTGAAGTTACTCGAACTCTTTTCTATCAGATGATGTCCCTAAAGTTTTTTGGAGTGATGTTTTGCTCACCACTTGCTTTCTTATCAATAAAATGCCATCTTCTGTCCTTGGTTGTAAAATCCAATATCAATTATCTTCCTTATGGCTCCTTTGTTCTCCCTTCCTCTTTGTATATTTGGTTTTTTACCTTTGTTCATTAGTATTTAGTTAAATCTAGGAAGGTATAAGTTGGATCCTCGTGCTATCAAATGTATTTTATGGGTTATACCTATACTAAACAAGGATATCAATTATAGCCCCACTTTACATCAATTCTTTTGTCTTTGTTGATGTCACTTTTTTGAGTCTACATCACACTATTTTGATTCCTTGAGTTCTGTTGACCTTGATGAGTCCCTTCCTCTGCCTAGCCTTCTCGATCCTTACTTATTTCCTTCATCTAGTCTTCCTACCTCTTTATCTAGTTTGAGTCCATTTCATCGCTTGGTTGTCCCAATTTGCAATTGTGCACATGGTGATTCAAGGGAGGAGAGCCTCCTTTAGCTTCCACTTCTACGTCTCTAGTTCCTTTGTCAAATAATCCTCTTCCCCAAATGGTTGGTCCTCCTAGTGTTGTTAAAAAAGGTAAATGCGCTTGTAACCAACATCCAATCTCTAATTTTGTTTCTTATGATTTCTTGTCACCGTTACTACTATTTTGTTAGTATCTTGTGTTTTGTTGCTCTTCCCAACTCTATTTGTGAAGCTCTGTTTCATTTCGGGTGGAGGAATGCAATGATAGACTAGATACCTGCTCTACAGGATAATGATACTTGGGAATTGGTATGTCTTCATCTTGAAAAGTCTATGGTTGGTTGTCGCTGGTATGCATTGTGAAAGTTAACCTTGATGGTTCTATGGCTTGTTTGAAAGCACGTCTTGTTGCTAAGGGGTATATTCAAGTGTACGGTTTCGATTAGTCCGAAACTTTTTCCTGGGATGCCAAACTTACATCAGCATGTGTATTCATCTCTTTGGCCACTACTTGTCATTGGCCTTTGCATCAGTTAGATATGAAGATTGCCTTCTTGTATGGAGATCTTTAGGAGGAGGTCAATGTGGAGCAACCACCTGTGTTGTTTCTTAGGGGGAGTCAGACTTAGTGTGTTAGCTCAAGAAGGCACGATATGGTTTAAAACAGTCCTTCAAAGCATAGTTTGGTAGAATCAACGTTGTAGTACTAGAGTTTAGCCTTGGACGGTGTGCAGTGGATCACTCTCTATTTTATTGTCATACTTCATCAGGTAGGATTTTGCTTAGTATGCGTGTGGATGATATTGTGATTAATGGTGATGATTATTAAGGTATTTAGAGCCTAAAGCATATTTTGCAGACTATGTTCCAGTTAAAGGATTTGGGACCATTGAAGTACTTCTTGGGTATAGAAATATCGAGATCTCATACTAGAACCATCTTGTTATAGAGGAAGCATGTTCTTAATTTTTTAGATGCTACTGGACTATTGGAATCCGAACCCGTTGATGCACCTATAGATCCTAATAGTAAGCTAGTGCCAGGTATGGGTGAGTTGTTGCGTAATCCATGACGGTATTGGAGACTTGTTGGAAAGCTGAATTATCTCACGGTCACTTGGTTGCATGGTTTTAAATTGCAGTCGTGGGTAACGTCGCGTAAGAGTAGCAGGTGTCCCAGGACGTGGGAGACACAAATGTCATGTCATGGGAAGTGGGCGTAACGTCGTGAATTTTTTTTTTCACGTATGCACAACCGTGCCAAAATTGAAAAATAAGCATGAAATCCATTAATACATGATTTTTAATGAATTTTGATTGCTTTTATTCAACCTAAAAATGCTTTTTAATAAATAATATGATTTTTATATTAATTTTAGTGCGCTGTTTACAAAAAAAGTCATTGCTTTATAGTTTGCACTACTTTAATGGGTAAAAGAAATGTAGTAATGTAATTAAAATGAAGAATCAATTAATTAGTTGAATACTGATTATACACATACATGAATTTGAAAAATGATTGGTATCAATAGTAGAATACATGAATACAATATTACAAATTTACAACATAGCACATGTCACCACCAAAAAGAATGATGTGGAGGGTCTTCATTGAAAGTGAAGGAGTTAGCCCGGGAGAGGGGGGGGGGGGGGAGGGTGAATTGGGTTATTAAAATTTTAGTTCTTTTTATGAAAATTTTAACCTCTTGTTAATTTATCAAACACACAGCAAAGCTTTTTAAATCAACTCACAATCCAATCACAACACAAGTAAACAAAACTTAAGCAAATAATCGATTAACAAAATACCAAACCAAGATATAGTATGCAGCTCTTTGGCAATTCAGTTTTTGCAAGAACTCAAGATATTTTCTTGTTTGTAACCCTGTGAATATTTGTAAGCCCTGTATTGAATTAATTTTTTTTTTTTTGCACTCTCTTAATTAAGATTTCCGCAAACGATTAAACAAAGTACTCCCTTTTGGGTTTCCGCAAAAGTTTAATCAAAACATACTTTCTTATATTAAGAGTCTTCTTTAATCTCAGCAACCTGCACTTTGCATACACACACACACACACACACACACACACACACACACACACATATATATATATATATGTGCTGAAAATAAAGAGAAGGGAAAGAGAGACACAGAGATTTTTACGAGGTTTGGCTTATCCCCTGCCTACGTCCTTGCCTTGGGCTAATACCACCCAAGGATTCCACTACTACACTCCTTTCCGGGCAAAGCAAACCATTACAATTCCCTCTTTAAAGGTAGAGATCCCTCTCCAAGCGATACCCCACGCTTGGTCCAACAATCCAACAACCTGGAATCGTCAATACATTGCAAGAATACAAGAAATAATCTTTGCGTACAATAGCACTCTCATAAAGAGCAGATTAGTACAATTTAAAAGCACTCCGAACTCGAAGAAATCCTTTTCATTCTTCAGCTTCAAACAACAAGTCAAAGGTAAAATTTCTTGATTTCAACCTTTGGAATGGTAGATCTGCCAAATACGAGTGGTTGAGAGAGGGAGAAAGCAAGGAATCGTGAGAAAGTTTGGTGGATTGGAAATAGAAAAGGCGAATCAAATTGTCGGCAGCCGTAACGGTTCGTAGTGGACTGTAGTGGTGCGTAACCAATCGTAAAGTCCATTATGGACCGTTACGGCGGTTTAACAATTGTTACGGTCATGAATTTTTCTCCCCTCGCAATATCAGTGCGTAACGGTTTCGGCAGCCCAATTTTCGTTATGTAACGGCTGCTTTGCTATGTAACTACCATTATTTAAAATAGTGCTTGGCCGAATATATTTTTCACAACAAGTGTTGTAAGTAAGTTTCTTGATTTTTTGAGAACAAATCATTGGGGTGTAGTAATTCCCATCTTGAGATATCTCAAAGCTGCACCTGGGAGAGGTCTCTTATATTAGGATTTTGGTCACACTCATATTTAAGGATATATTGATGCAGATTTGGCCGGGTCACCTTTAGATAAAAGATTCACAACTGGGTGCTATGTTGATGGAAATTGGGTTTCTTGGATGAGTAGAAACAAATTGTGGTGACCAAGTCAAGTGTTGAGTGAAAGTATAGGGCCATGGCTCACATTACGTGTGAACTTGTTTGGCTGAAAACATGTTGGAAGAATTGGGTTTTACACATTCTCAGTCTATGGAGGTGATGTGCGATAATCAAGCTGCTATTCATATTGCCTGCAACTTGGTCTTCCATGAGTAGACAAAACATATTGAAGTTGATTGCCACTTTGTTCGGAAGAAACTTGTGCAGAAGCTCATTAGTCATTACCACCACTCATGTGAAGTCTAATTTGTAGCTTGCTGATTTATTTACTAAAGGCTTGGGGGGGGGGGGGGTGCTCATATTAAATTCATTTGTAACAAGCTAGGAGCATATGATATTACATGCTCTAACTTGAGGGGGAGTGTTGATGGTTGTCTTAGTCTTTTAGCATTGTTAGTGTGTGAGTGATATGTTAACAAGTGAGAGTTAGTAAGGGTGTTACGGTCATTGGTATGTACTTCGACATATATGATAAATAGAAGGAGAGACCTATCATTTGTGATTAAGCCTTCCATTTTACCTAATTTTTCAACAATTTTTGTTAAACGTAATCAATTAAATTGGGGGTTGGGGAGAGGGTAACGCAGAGGTTTGTTGATTTAGTGTGTCGATTGGAAGTCTCTTGTAAGGGTGTCTTGAGTTTTTGTCATTGGGTTTTTTTTTTTTGCAATTTTCTTTTTGGTTTTCCTGAGGATTATCAAACTTTGTTAAGGAGATGTCCTATATCCTAATTGTAAATTCTATTTTTATCTAATGATTCTTTTTCTATAAAAAGAAAAATCCAAGGATGATCAGGTGACATGAATGTTGAAAATGATGCTCTCTCTCTCTCTCTCTCTCTCTCTCTCTCGCTCTCTCTTTCTCTCTCACTCACTCACTCACTCTCATTAAGCTCATTATGGTTTTGATAATTTCATTGTTTCAGAGGATGCTAAAACGTTCGGTTCAGATCTAAGGAAGACCTTTGATCTAAGATTGAAGATGGGGGGATCTTCTTTTCTTTTCTTTTCCTCTTCAAGAATAAATTCTCTCACGACAGGTGGGTCAAATTCTCGAAAGAGATAGGTTTGTGGTTCACCGATGGGCTTTCAGATTTTGTTAGTCCTGAGATTGGGTTTTAGAGTGTCTGGTTGGTAAATTAGGAGCACTAGATTAGAATTAGGTGGTTGAGGGTGGGGAATTTTCAGTTCTAATTCTTGGTGGTGCAAAAGGGTCAATTGGTGAAGCTTTGTGAACATTTTTTTGTGAGTTGGTTCAGGAGTTTCGTCGAGATTCTGGTGGCATAGGTGATGCTGAGCCTCCTAGATCATGGAGTTGGGTGGCAATGGAAGGGAAACTAGTGGATAGTTATGCAAGGAACCCAACTAGGAAAGGAGGAAGTGGGAAAGATAAGCTATGTGATGCATGGTTGAGTTGCAATTGAAGGCTCATGGGGCGGCTAGGGTTTGAGAGGACGAAGCAATCCTATTTGAAGCAACTAGGGTTACACTCAGGAATGAGGAGTCCAAGAGATCAGGCTTGGGCTGCTTTCTCTTTGTTTTGGATTTAGGTTGGTTAGCAAAAAAAGGAGCTTCCTCTTAACTAGGCCCATTTTGCTTCGCGATTTATTTTAGACCCTAAGGATGGTGCGTCTTAGTTGGGTCCTTTGCAGAAGGATCGATCCCTTAATTAGGCCAATTTCGAGGATAAAGTGGATTGTCCGTAGTCCTAGTGGACCATGTTATTAGACAGGCCTAATGCTCTAGCCTTCACTAAAATAGAACATGGGGAAGATGGACCTTCTCCCATTTGTTAATGAAATTCATAGCCTATCTCTAGCTCTTAATGACTCACGTGGAAGAAATCAAGATAGGGAGCAAATCAAGATGACATTAGCTTGGTTATAAAGCAGCCTATTGGTACAAGATGATAAAATTAATGCTATCAGATTGGATGATGCTTCTAATTCTGTAGAGGGACAAACAACAAGAGTTGTTGAGGTTAATGGAGAAAATGGTGATTTGGGGGGGAAATTTGATGTTTCAGGAACTAAATATAACAAATCCAAGGGTCCTAAGGTCTATGCTTGTCGGAAGGCTACTTTGATGGGTGCAGAATGAGAAACTTACTTAACAAGAAGAGAGAGCACTCTGCGGAGGCAGTGCCTAAGATCTTAAAAAGCAACTTAAATGGAGAGCTAACCTTTGTGGAGGATGTTTTTGCTAAGAAGATATGCAATTGTTGTCATAGGGCTAACAGAAGTAAGGGGCTCAAGAAATGGGCACCTATCAATATTGATAGTGACGATCTTAGTGAGTATGATGGTGATGGGGATTTGGTGCTAAATGAGATTAGGCAAGTTATGCGGTAGCTTAGCCAGCATCACAACTTGGTACTCCTTTAGCGCATAGGCACTAACTCTCATTTTACACCTTCATCCCTAACCAATGAGGTGAAATATGTTGATTCACCCCTTCTCATTCCCTTCTTGAGCCGAATGGTAGAGGGGAACTTCTTATCTTCTCCAAACTTTGCACTATTCAAGGGTGGTCATCCATGAGGCAAAGGGAACAACGAATGACATTGGGACCACTTTAGGTTGAGTCTTTGGTCACCTGCTTGGATACTCTTAGTGTAGGTTGGGTTGCAGAATAAATTGATTTCATGCACCCTTAGTCTTTAACTAGCTTCAACTTGAGTCTCTAGCCTCAACTTGCGGACAAAGTTATGGGTAGCCCCAATATCTACCATAGCAAAGGTGCTTTGCCCATTGATCCATAAATCCACAAAAATTAACCTTTTAGCTTGAGCAACCTTGGGTTCTTTTGTTTACCTCTCCAACGCTTTGAGTAACCATATTGCATCCATCATTTCTGCCTTATTCTCATTTTTTCCTTGTGCTAGGCATCAAGGGATGACTTATAAGGGCTATCAGCAACTCATGAGGGCTTAAGCATGCAATCTTGCTCTCACTCACTGGCTATGTTGGAGGCCTGAGACTAGGTTTCTTCATTTGAAGTTGATGCGTTGGTGTTGGGTTCCCCACTCTTGGGTTTACCCTTGTTGAAAGACTTTCTACTATTTTCACCCAACAAGCAACGGTCCTTAGGCATGGGGAAATTTTCTCTGTCATAGCAAGTCAAGCATTTTGCAGTATCCTGTGCAGTAGCCTGTCCTAAGAACAACTTATCTTTCTTGTACTTGTCTTATGTATCCAACGTCAAAGAAAAAAATTATTTAACATGTTCTCTCATTGTCTTAGTGCGCTTAAAATCTTGCAGTCTGCATTGCGGATTGTACTTATTACTTAACATTCGTAGGAAAAATTGGGTCTTGAGCTCTTTCCTCAATTTTCGCCAAGTATGATTTCTATCCCGACTCTTCTGAGTCTCATTGTACTTGGTACGCCACCATTACTTAGCGTTTCAATTTAAGCACATAGTAGCCATGGTTACTTTTGCTTCCTCCAAGTAAGCCAAAACTGCGCAAAAATATTGTTTCATTTTAAATAAGAAGTTCTCCATCTCCTTAGCATAGTGGGCACCACAGAATTCTTATGTTTCAGGTACCCTTGTTCTCCCCTATATTATACTACTATGGAATTGATGTCTTCCATGATCATGAACTATAAGGTTCAGCTTGGCGGTAAGATCACAATGTTGTATCTCTTCCACCGTACCATCACAATGTTTCCATAATTCATCAATGGAACCTTATGTTGTTTTTCAAATCCTTTTGATACATCAATGCATTTCGTAAGTCGGGCTACCTATTTGGCTATATGGTTGATGGTCTTGACCTATGCCTTTAGCATACATAAAGTCTTTCTATATCAGTGCGCAAAATGGTTCTCCCACCAATGCTTCACATAATCCCACAATCTACAATCTGAGGCAACTGAATCATGAAGCAGTTAACTAGAATTTGATACCAACTATCATGGGCCAAAGACTTCCATTTGTGTGAGGGCTGTGGAAACTAGTTGTAGGACACATGATTAACTAGTAAACTGCAGGGGGTTCACTACATAAACAAGTTCACAAGCATTGAAGACAAATTACGTGGAAGTAGTATGCAGACATGAAAGTAAGCACAAATCAAGTAGTAAAATGTATAGCAATGGAAAGCATATTATAACACCTACGTAATGTGTGTTTCGTGAGAGGCAAGTAGGTTAAACACGTTTACAATTGCTAGTGAGCTTCACAATGGTACCCACCCCTAAAGAGAATTTTATGCTAATCTCACTGTGACTCTAGGGAGCATCAATGCCGTCGAGGAGTCCCCTTTTTCACCAAGGCTTACTCTACCCAAAGAATAAAACCTATGCTAGCATACATGATGATTACCCACCTAATGTGCGCAAGACAAGCAGTCACATGCAAGCATAAGACCTCGAACAAGTTTGACTTGTCACATGGGGCCTTGGCATGCACATCAGCCATGGCTATTGCAGAGCCTTCTTTGGCTGCCCCTTGCTCCGGTCAGCTACCTACACTTCTTTTCTATTCATTTTTTTTTTTTTTTAAATTTAAGATCCATGCAATGCTCTCTCTTTTTGCTTGCGTGCCGAGATGCAGGCCATCTTGCTTTGGCAAACCTACTTTTACAGACTCTGGTCAATCTTTCCCCTCTCTCTTTCTCTCTCTAGAACACAAGCACACATGAACTCCTCTCTCTAAACCTAATCTTCCTAAGACTCCCTCAAGTAAGAAAGCACAAGCCTTTGCCTTTTCATGCTTAGTTGTAACTACACTCACAAACTTGGAATAGAAATCGTGTGAGGCGAAGAATGTGAACATTTATATCCATGAAAAACTTAAACAAGAACCAAGGAAGTATAAGCAAAAGATAAATCTTGTATGTTCATAAAATGAAACAAGAACTACACCAAGAACAGCATGAAAGCTGGTACAAAGGGAGGGAATTTTCATACTTGGCAGGGTGATCTTTCATAGGTTGGCAATGGAGAAAAAGAGGCAATTCCTCAAGCCAATGCCTTGCTCTTGGGTTTCTCCACAAACATGAGTTCTTCACCAAATCAAACATGTCTTCCTTGCTGTCTCCTTGCTGAAAGAGGCCCCAAGGGTTGACCTTTGGAAGACCATCATTAAATGAAAATTCAATTTGTTCACTCTTAAGAAAAGCAAGGCAAAATCCTTCTGATTTTCCCATCCTCTTTTGAAAATTAAGATTGACACCTTATTATTAATTTAGAATTATAAGAACACCTGCATGAGATTCTAGGGGTATTTTGGGAATTTTTCCAATTTTAGGACAAATTGACTAGATAGCCCTCTAAATCAAATTTAAGACCCATCTCAAGTCCACATGGGGAAAGAACCATTAACGAGCCCAAAATTGATAGAATGGACACTGACTAAACCTGTTTGATCAAAATGTCCATCAACAACTCACACTTACATTAAATAACCGGTAATAAATACTAGATGTGAAGACACCTACCGAAGGAAGTAACCTACATAGATGGAAATTTACTTTTGTTATGCACTGTAATCTTCAAATGCTTTTGGCCTTCCTCCTTGGATGTATATTTTTTTTTTTCGATGCTGCATTTATGTACTTCCATAATTACGCCTTGTTTAATGATAGATTCATGCAGATGAAACTAAAAGTAGTCTCCAATTTGCAAGCCGAGCATTACGTGTCACAAATTGTGCTCGTGTGAATGAGGTTTTGCTTTAATTCTGCTTGCATCTCTCTCTCTCTCTCTCTCTCTCCATGTTTCCATGTAGCAGATTTTATATATAAATATATGTTTGTATTTTTTTTTGCCTACTTGTGGGTGATATGCAGAGTTTGCAGATCTAATATTATTTGCATATAGTTTCCTATTTTTGTTTACTTCGACCTCAACCAAGAGTTTTTCTTCATGCCAGATTTTGACAGATGCTGCTTTGTTAAAACGTCAAAAGAAAGAAATCGAGGAGCTTCGAGCAAAATTACAGGTTATTCCATTTTTGCAAATTTACAATAGATGTATCTTCTTTTTGGAGTAATTTCGAAATGATTTTTTCCCATGTGGAAGTACTGACCTGTTAATTTTTTTTAATTTTATTTTAGGGCTCTAATTCAGAGCATTTTGAGGAGGAGATTCTTAATCTACGAAATACATTATTACAGGTTTGATAGTGCTCTATTTGTGATTTAAACATTTAAAAGAATATGATGTTATATCTAGAAGGTTGCAACGATTTCCTTCGTAGACTGAGTTGGAAAGGGAGAGGATAGCTTTGGAATTGGAGGAGGAAAAGAAAGCTCAAGCTGAACGAGAAAGGAGGCTACAAGAGCAGGCCAAGAAAATTGAGAACTTGAGCTCAATGGTCTTGTATTCAAATAGGGATGAGAATCGAGATCATTACAAAAAGGTTTGTGCTTTGATGGACATTGTGCTACTTATGTCATTAATTTAAATTACTGTATTAAGAAGTTAGTTATGCGGTTAATCCTTTTTCTTAATGGTCTTATTTTGTCTATATTTTGCCATCTTGTTTAATATTATTGAAGCTAATCTAAAATAAACTGGGGATTAATTTCCAAATTTTGTAAAATATTTTCATGTCCTTTCAAAAGGCATGCACATTCATGAGTGGATGTATATATGCATGTATACATATTATATAAAGAATGAATATTTATTTTATTTTAAAATCAACTAACTAAATCATTATTGATCGTTCAACATGGTTTGTATTGGTCAAGCTGCTTAAGTGGATTTGTATTTCAAAAATTTGTCTACGCATGCAATGGAAATTCCAAGTGACCTTTGGCTGAAGTAATTTGACATATTCTTTTCTTTTTTGGTTGGAAAAGAGGTATATTAATAGAGAAACAATATACATTACAAGCGAATAAGGGATTCTCCAAATGAAGAGAAAATACATAAAAACTAATGTAGAAAAACAAAACAATGAATACAAAACAGCAGGCCTTTTGCTGAACATATCTGACAAATCCCTTGAAACAACAAGAAGCAACAGCTCATAAAGAAGACAAATACTGATTCTTATCCCAAATGAAAATCTGAGGTGTCATCTTCCCCATAAAAATGCAATTATTCCTTTCCATCCAAATACTCCACAACACCAAACAAACCATATATCCACTGAGCAGCCTTGTCTTTGCTCCTTCAGATTTCAAAAATGAAGTAGCCAGCATATCCTCCATAGACTCCGAACAAGGCCAACTTTCCCAATAAAATCAAATAACTTGTTCCAAATCCTCCAATAGAAAGAACAATACAAAAACTAATGAGAACCAAATTCAGAATTATCAAAGCAAATAACACACATGTCTGGAGATAATTCGTTAGAAGGATTGTGCAACAGATTGTTAGTGTTAACTTTATTCAGAACAACCAAACAAATTAAAAAGGCCAAATTTAGAGGGAAATTTGGCCTTTCAAACCAAGAGAGAAAAGAACAGGTGCTTTAGTGTCAAGAACTCTGTTGAATAATTGGGTAAAATGGAATATCTTCCCTCATGATCGGTTTCTCCCTTTATTTATAATATGTGTCAAGTAGAATACCAATGACCATAATACCCTTGCTAACTCACACTTATTATCATAACTCTAACACATAATAAGTAAGCTAAATGACTAAATAACCACTAACACTCTGCATCAAGTTGGATCATATATATTATAGCCTGTTACAAATTAATTTCACTCGAGCACCTCCCAAGGCTTTTGTGAATAGATCAGCAAGCTGAAACTCAGATTTCACATAAGTGGTTGTAATGAGCTTATGTACAAGTTTCTCCCAAATAAAGTGGCAATAACTTCATTGTGCTTTGTACGCTCATGGAAGACCTGGTTGGAGACAATATAAATAGCAGCTCGATTATCACACATTAACTCCATAGGCTGAGAGTGTGGGAAACCTAGTTCTTTCAACATGTTATTCAATCAAACAAGTACACATGTAGTGTGCACCATAGCCCTATGCTTTGACTCAGCACTTGAGCTGGCCACCACAATTTGTTTCTTACTTTTCTAAGAAACCAAATTATTACTGACGCAGATATAGTAGCTGGTTGTGGATCTTCGTCAAAAGGCGAGCCGACCCAATCTGCATCTATATATCCTTGACTATGAGTGCGGCCCCGATCTTGATATATGAGACCTCTCCCTGGTGCACCTTTGAGAAATCTCAAAATGCAAATTACTGCATCCTAGTGACTTGTTCTTGGGAATTGAGAAACTGACTCACAACACTTGTTAAGAAGGATATATTTGGTCGTGTGATTGTAAAATAATTCAACTTTATAATAAGTCTTCAGCACCATCCTAGGTTAGGCAACAAATCACCCATATCTGGCAGTAACTTACTATTGGGATCCATGAGTGTATCAATAAAATTGGATCCCAACAACCCCGTCTCATCTAAAATATCAAGAACATACTTCCTTTGAGACAAGACAGTTCTTGTATAAGATCTTGATACTTCTATACCCAAGAAGTACTTCAATGGTCTCAAATCCTATCTAAAACTTAGTTTGCAGGAAATGCTTTAGGATTTGAATACCTTGATCATCATCACTAGTAATCATAATATCATCCACATACACTATGAGCAGAATCCTTTCAGATGGAGTACAATGATAAAATATAGAATGATCGACTCAATACCATTGAAGGCCAAACTCAAGTACTACAGTACTGAAGCGACCAAACCATGCCCTTGGAGATTGTTTTAAACCATATAGTGACTTCCTGAGCTAACCCACTAAGCTTGACTCCCTCTGAGCAACAAACCCAGGTGGTTGCTCCATATAGACCTCCTCCTAAAGATCACCATGCAGGAAAGCATTCTTCGCATCGAACTAATGTAGAGGCCAATGATAGGTGGTGGCTAAGGAAATGAACATACGTATTGACGCCTGTATGGCTATAGGGGAGAATATGTTTGATAATCCAAACCATACACTTGAGTATATCCTTTAGCAACAAGGCGAGCCTTCAATCAGGCCAAGGAACCATCTGGATTAACCTTCATAGTGTACACCCAATGACAACCACCCACAAATCTATTAGGAGGAAGATGTACTAAGTCCCACGTATCATTATCTTGTAGAGCGTGCATCTCTTCTACCATTGCATTTCTCTGCCCAAAATGGGGGCTTCAGAAATAGATTTTGGTAGACCAATAGAAGACAAAGTACTAACAAAACAGTAATATGCGGGTGACAAGAAATCATGACAAACAAAATTAGAGATTGGATGTTGGGTACAACTATGTTTACCTTTTTAAACAGCAATGGGTGGATCAACATCTTAGGAAATAAGATCATCTGATGAGGGAACTAAAGGTGTAGGAGCATGGTTTCAAATAACAGTTGCGACCGTTATGTAATGGTTTTTTGGGTTCCCAATACTGCTACATTGCGAAATTAGTGGGAAGAAAAATTATAGTCATAGCTGCCATTATGTACCGCAACTGTTATGTAAAGGCCGCTACGACCATTACGTAACTGCTACAAGACTATTATACCAAAAAGAATTATTTTATTTTTTCTTATTTTTTTCCTCACTTCTATAAATAATTCTCAATATACTATGTGGTGAGAGGGGGGAAAAGATTATATTGAGGATGATAATGATACAATTGTTTATTTTTTAAATGCTCACAAGAGATGCATTAATTAACACAAAATACTAATGTTGCGTTTGAGAGCATGAATTTCGGACCTTGGATTTGAATTTTGATTTTGGTGGATTTGGACAAATTTCAATACAATTTTGTATTACATCTTACCCAAATCCAATACAAATCCAAATCCAAAGGCTATCCAAATATAGGATAACTTAATTAGGAAAATATTTTATTTTGAAAATATTAGCAATTTGAAATTTATGTTCCATATTTTTCAACTTCAACCTTCTCTCTTTTCTAGTTATTGTATATTTGTATTATTCACATTTCTTATGTGTCTAATTGATTAATGGAGTGTATACTATGTTTTGTTTTATTAATTAATTTATTATACAAGAATTTATCACGCATAAGAACAATGAAAAGTATAATTACGCTCATACACGTAATGTTTCTATAAATGGTGGTTTAAACCAAATGTAAATTTCTTGCCCCTTACCAAACAACTTAGTTAGTTGAACCAAAGGATCCAAAATATTGTAGAACTCTTTCCAAGAAGGCTTAAAAGGTTAAAACATGCAAATACACTAATATGCACAAGGTTATGCATGCTTGAAAAAAAATTCACAATTGTTACACCTGCTTCCCGTTATGTAACATCCACTACTCCTGCTTCCTATTACACCTGTTACCGCTATGTTACGCTACGCGCTACTGCAATTTAAAACCATATGTAGGAGTGGAGGCTAGAGGAGGCTCTCCTCCCTTGAGTTGTCGTGTGTATACCTGCAAATTGGGATAATCCAAGCAACGAGAAGGACTCAAATTGAATGAAGATGTTGGAGGATTGGGCACAGATATTAGGTTAGGATCTAGAAGACAAGGTAAAGGAAGGGACTCATTAAGGTCAACATAACTTAAGGAATCAGAGTAATATGGTGTAGACTCAAGAAAGGTGACATCAACAGAGACATAGAATCAATGTAAAGTAGGGCTATAACATCGATATCCCTTTTGAGTATAGGAATACCCTAGAAAAATGCATCTGATAACATGAGGATCCAATTTATCCGTTCGTGGAGTTAACTGATGCGCAAAAGACACAACCAAATATGCAAGGAGGAAGGGAGAACAAAGGAACCTTAGGGAAGACAAATGAATATGGGATTTTACCACCAAGGATAGAGGATGACATTTTATTAATGAGAGAGCAAGCGGTGAGTACAACATCACTCCAAAAAATTTCGGGAACATTCATTTGATACAACAGAGTACAAGTGACTTTGAAAGTATATTTGTTTTTCCATTTTGCAATTCCATTTTGTTGTGGAGTGTCGGCAGAAGAAGACTGATGGATCATACGAGAATTAGTTATATAGGTATTGAATTGGGTGCTGAAGTACTCCTTTGCATTATCACTACGAAGTACCTTGACTGGCATATCAAATTGAGTCTTTATTTGGGAACAAAAGGCACAAAAGATGTTAAACAACTCAAGACGATCTTTCATTAAATACAAGCAAGTCATCTTGGAGTAGTCATCGACAAATGTAACAAAGTACCAAAACCCCAATTTCAACGTGACACAACTTGGATCCCAAACACTTGAATGGACGAGCATGAAAAGACTATTCGTCTGTTTGTTGACTTGGGAAGCAAAGGGAGCAGATGATGTTTTGCCAATTGACAAGACTTGCACTCAAGAATAGACACATAACTCAAGGTAGGAACTAGCTTTTTTAATTTATCAAAGGGCGGATAGCCAAGGCGACAATGGATTTGAAGCGGTGTAGCAGCAGCTGCACAGGAAATGGGAGAAGACAGCGGCTCAAAGTAGTAAAGTGCATGAGCCTTATGTCCAGTACCAATTGTCTTCCTTGTCTTCATATCTTGAATAACCACAGAATCATGAAAGAAGGTTTCAGAGCAATTTAGTGCCTTTGTAAGCTTACTAACTGACATAAGATTGAATGAGGACTTAGGAATGTATAAAACAGAAGAAAGAGAGATGGAGGGAGTAGGATTTACTATTCCTATCCCTTTAATTGTAGTTGTGGACCCATTAGCAAGGGTAACTTGAGGTAGATTTTTAGAATATTGGAGGGCAGAATAGAAGTTGGTTACACCTGTCACATGGCCAGTAGCAGCATAATTGATAATCCAAGAATTAGTAGGAGAGATACCAGAGATAATCCAAGACCCATTGTTTTTGGTTGCATGTTTCATGTTGCGTTTAAAATTGAAGGGAAAATTCGGATGGCTATGAGACCAGCCATGCTTTATTGATTAGAATGGTAAGCAACTAAGGAACAACATATTCAAATAGTAAAAGTTTCCAAAATGCGAATACTAAGGTAGGTGAGTGGTATACTGTTAAAACATAAATTAAGGAACAAACTTGTTCACAATATGGTAGACATTTAGGTAGTTTGTACATTTGAAACATAGGCCAAACACTGCTAACAAACTTAGTCACAATATGCTATACATTTAGATGGTTTGGACATTTGAAACGTAGGCCAAATACTGCACCACTGAGGGGGACTGAGCTAGTTATTGTTATTGGTATTAGAAGGGGTAGGGTTGGATCTAAAATAATGTGGAATGGGGTGATGAGGAAGGATTTAATAGCTCTTAAGCTGGCTGGCGTAAATGTAGCAGACACACACCCCCTCGCGTGGGGGGGGGGGGGTTGTGGGTCTTAAGAGTTGTTGTTGTTGTAGTTTTGTGCCATAATAATGAGGTTAATGCTCTTTAGTATATCATGTGTTTATTAGGTACTTTGAAAGGATGTAGGGACTCTTGTCAAGTTATCTTATTCTGACAAATCTGATAAGTTTCTTTCAAGTTTTTCCATAGGTTCAAAAAAATATTTTGATGAGTAAGCTTTGGTTGCTGATAATTTCTTGGGGAAATTTTCGTGCTGTTCTTCTCTATCTTAAATCTGGGTATATAACTACTGATGTTCAAAATGAGTCATTTAATTCTTGCAAAGGCATCCTACCCACGCTTGGGGTTGATCTAATTGAAACAAATTATCTTTCTTGCCAAAGAGTTTTAAATTCTGTAGGAGGGAGTTTAATCCCTGACCCACTGGGAGGTGAGAGGGATAGCCGGGACCTACAGGACCTTTTAGATAAATTGTGGTGCTTCACAGTTAACCCGTTAGGCCAGGTTGTCAAAGTGGCTGAACCCCAGAACCTATGAAAGGACAAAAAAAAAAAAAAAAAAGAGAGGAAAAAGAATTGGTGAAATTAGCCTATTGTATAAATTATGGATAGGGAAGAGAAAGAGGGTTAGGGGCAGCAAGTTGGTAGAATGAAGATTCTGAGCTGGAACGTTAGAGGTTTGGGCTGTCCTGATAAATGTTGTCAGATTAAAGATACTATTAAGGCTGTTCCTGACATTGTTATGATCCAAGAAAATATATTGGAGATGGTGGATGGTTTTCTTGTTAGGAGATCTATGATTCTAGATTTAAGAATGGGTGTGGTTAGTGTCAGTTCACCTAGAAGTCATAGGTAAGGGTCAGTGGTGGTTTAGTCCCAATGATCGTCAACTGAGAAGTATTTTTTGGGATGAGATAGCTGCAGTTCATGGCATATATCCCCTAGCTGGTGTTTGGGGGGCGATTTTAATGTTACTAGATTTGCGAATGAAAAATTGGGAGGCTCCAGAATTACTTCAAGCATGAGGGGTTTTGACACACACACACACACACACACGGGATTGTGATTTGAGGGATATTACTTTTTCAAGTGCTCATTTTACTTGGCTCACTGATGGCTCTAGATCTGTAGCTACTAGGATTGATAGGTTCCTGTTCACTACTTATTGGGAAGATGCTTTTCTGTTTCTGATCATTGTCCCTTGATTCTTGAATCTAATCCTGTTAAATGGGGCCCAACTCTGTTTCAATTTGAAAACAAGTGGATTACTCATACTGATTTTCAGAGTTTTATTTGGAGTTGGTGCAGGGAGTACACTGTGGAAGAATGGGAATTGGCCATTATCTTCCTTCAAAATATCCCAAAAATCTTGATGGTCAGCAAGTTCTCCATTTTGTTTGTGTTGACCAATTCCCTTCTTTCCACAGGGTGAACATAATGTCAAAAGGGTGAACATCAAGTTCTTCAATGATGGTCAACATTAGAAGTTGACCTTTTTGCTTGGTTTGGGGGTTGTGTGGTTTTGAATTGACCGATTATCTATATAGGTGTTCCCTTAGGTGGTAATCCTACTGCTGATTCTTTCTGGGATCCTGTTTTTGAGAAAGTGGCCAGGAGTCTGGATGAGGGTAAAGGAGCGGTTTTCACCTTTGAGGCTCGGATTACTCTTATCCATGCATCTCTATCTTCCATTCCGTTGTATTATCTCTCTTTTTAGAATTCCTGTAAGAGTGACGTGCAGGCTTGAGAAATTAATGAGGGATTTCTCTTGGTTTAGTGGGGGAGAGAAAGAGATCACCTTGTAGGTTGGGAGACTCTCTGCAGGTATAAAATGGAGGTCGGTCTGGGTTTGTATTGGTGAATTTGCTTGGAGGATATGGAACAAACTGTGTGGTATCATGGAAGTGACTTGGGTTTGTCACTTTGTCCTTTTTCAGTGGAAGATTTGTTAGCCATCTCCTTTGCAGCTTTGGAAGAAGGAAGGATAGGGCAGATTTGTGGAAGTGTGGCATCTTTACAGTCTTGTGGGGTTTATGGCTGGAGCGTAATGCATGGATATTCTCTAGGAAGAAGTTAAACTGGATGCGGGAAAAGATTGAATGTATGACTTCTTTATGGTGAGTCAGGTTTGAAATCTTAGGGGTTCTAGTTTTCTGGATTTACAATGAGATTGGAGGAACTTGCTGGTTTGGTGTTTTTCTCTTAGTTGTTCTTAGTTCTTTTTTTTGGATTGTCCCAGATTTTTATGGGGAGATATCTTTTTTCTCCCTCCCTCTAAATTCTTTCCCTATTAATAAAATTTCTTTCGCTATAAAAAAAATGAAAAAAAAAAAAAAAAAAAACCCAAAGCCAGAGAATTAAGTAAAATAATATAGCTAACTTCTAATTTGTGCTCTTTTGCATTTTTTTAATTCTAATCATACTTTTAAACTATTATTTGATTCAAGGACAAAAATTGAAGAGATTTAATTTATTTTATTTTGAAAATATTAACCAAAGATGTTGCTAGTTTTTAATTTTTTATTTATGTTGTTTTTAGTTTTGGTTTCCATAACTTCTGACACTGATGCCAAAGAGCCCCTTGTTGTGTTAAAAAATTCATTGTTTGGGGCAAACAAGTATGAGTTCACCTTGTTCAATAATTTAAAAATTTGAATTTGCATCATATTAAGATTGGAACAAAGTAGTTCATCGCACTAGAAAAATTTGAAAATGAATCAACGGTCTTCGTGGGTATTGCATGCATGCTAATTTTAGTTCTTCTTTACAGATCATATGCTTGAGGGAATACAAAATTTATAAGAGCTTTTCTTGAGCGTCTCTTTCCTTTTAAAGTGGAAACAGACCTGAGCTGCCCCTTGTTTAATGAAAGATTTTTGTTTCCATTTTTCCCATCATTCGTTTGTGCATTGCATTACTAGAGAAGTTTGAAAGCAAATCAACATTCTTCATGGGTATTGCATGCATGCTAATTTTAGTTCTTCTTTACAGATCTATGTTTGAAAGAAAACAAAATTTATATGAGCTGTTTTTTAGAGTCACTTTCATTTTTAAGTGGAAACAGACCTTGAGTTGCCCCTTTTTGATGAAAGATTTTAGTTTCCATTTTTCCCAGTATTGGTTTGTGCAGTACTTGCTGCATTGTCTGCTTAGATTTGTTCATCATCCCAATCTCAAATGATTGGATTCTACTAGTTTTTTTTGTTGGGATTTCGTGTTCTCTGGTGCAGGACAAGAGGCGGGACACATGGTGCCCGGGAAAACTTTTGCGGGAGACTCTGAGAGAGGTAAGTGCTTTATTTTCTAGAATATCATCTGTTTACAACATGAATCCTGTATAAGGTTGTACCTCTGGCCCTATGCGTTTGTATGCATTTGTGTAAATGCCATAGTATGAAGAAATTATGGAGCAAAATGCAGTCAGCAGGAAATTTGTGTATCCTTGACTTGTCGTGTTCGGTAGTATTTTGCAGGAGTTTCTATGTATAGTTTACATATTTTATTCTATGTTTGGTAAATATTGTTGTAACACTACTGTAAGCTTTACAAATAACTAGAATATACATCCATCATGTTATTGTTGGTTTCTTTTTTTCATAAAAACATGGGGGTAATATTAACAATTAATTACTATCTATTAATTTTTCTGGCTGCCTTCTGCAAATGCAGAAATAGGTAGCAACCCTTACCATGCTTCTCAAAAGCTGTTCTGGGGCGAGTTGTGCCCCTAGACCACACTTTTTTTTAACAGGTACAAAATGTACTGCTTTTGGTGTGCATTGCGCAAATGTAATTGTGCAAGCAGTAATAGCTTTATGGAGCCTTTGTCAGCTATAAGTATCAATCTGAGCCCAACTCATCCTAAGTGGCTCAACCCAACCTGATGGGGAACCCATCAATGGAGAACTTGATGTTTAGATTGTAATTTTGTTTTCTGTTTTTGTTTTTGTTTTTGTATAGCGAAGAAACAAATTATGAAAACACATTTGTTTATGTTGCTAGTTTTTTATTTCTATTGTCGGTTTTAAGCTATTTGTGAAAAAAACTAATTACCAGATTTTATGGTTTTTAGTTGTTTTAACATGTTGCCATAAAATTTTAATATCCAGAAATAACTTTTTGGATGAAATTATTTTTATACATAATTTTTAATTAAAATTTAAAGAAAGTTTTCATATGAATTAAAGATATAATTAGAATAAAACACTCATAAATTTTCAAAAAAATTTTAAAATATTTTTAGTATTTTTCAATTGTCATCTACGGTAAAATTGTTCTTGTAAAATGAAATTGGAACTATAACAAGTAAAGAAAATAGTTATATTGATTTTTAATTTTATTAGAGTATTTTTAATTTGTTTTATTTTTTATCTTTGTTATTTTAATCATTTTTGTCAACTTTTATTTGATTCAAAGACAAAAATGAGCATTTGTTTAGTTAAGTTTTTTTTTTTCGTTTTACAAATATCAACCAAACATATTGGTTGTTTCAGGTTTTTAGTTTCTATTTCTAGTTTTCATTTTTAAAATTTTCGATAGTGATAATAAATGACCCCTTAGTTAATTTAGGTTTATTTTGTGTATTTTAAGTTTTTTGGGGTTATTTTGTAATTATATGTTTTAGTTGGGGGTTGTTTTGTAATTATATGTTTTACTTGTAATCTTGGGGTATGTGCCTTTTGTGATATCTCTTTGACGTATGTACAATTACTTTTCTATTCTATGCTTCTAGTTTTGCAGCATGCCTTTTCTAGTGTAAAATCAATCCGACCATGACTCAGACTCAACTCCTGGTCAAAAAAGTTCAGAAGCTATATATTTTGGTAACATTCCACAATGAAATGGATTTTGGCATGTGATAACTGCTGGAACAGGACATGTTTTTGTTGGAGAAGAAATTCTTCATCTGCAAGGAAATGATTAAGAGACTGGTAGACGGTCCCAATTTCCCTTGAATTTGCTCACTTGTTGACATAAAAAAGTTCGCAAGCCCATTGTGATGACGTTGGCCTTTATGAACTCATATGGCTGGGGCAAGCATAAAGATGGAGCATGGGACCAAGGAATGAGCCTGACTTGAAGTTGCCTATATTCTCTGAGGTTTATCCACCATTATTCTAATCTGCTTTGGACCCCTGCTATGAATTTGTCAATGAATTGGAACCAAAGCTACTGCAGATGATCCTAGAGACCCAATTCCCTCATTCTCGCATCCTGTCCCAACAGTTGGCAAGGACATTTTTCTTTCCATGGATACCTTACTTCGGAATCGCATTGTGAAAACCAGTTTGCCAATGTTCTGAAAAAAGCAGGCAATTCCTGGAAGTCCTGGTTGTATAAGTACTTCCTTTGTAATGTGTTTGTTAGTTATCATTTGAAATCAGATTTCCAGATTCTTTTCCCTCTTTATCTCTCTCTCATGTAGACTTTTCCTCTCCTTTCCTTCTTCTTCTGCTTCTGTTCTCTATTCTGTCTCTAACTCTCTTCTGTCTTTCCCTGTTCCAGATAGTTCAGTCCTGTCCATGCCTGCCTCTCCTTTCTTTTCTCATCGTCTCTTCTCTCTCTCTCTCTCTCTCTCTCTCTCTATCTCTCCTTCTCTCTCTCTCTCTTTCCTGTCCATACCTTGCTTAAATTATGATATTTTATACTTGAAATCAAAATTTTGAAGTTCTATATTATAATCAGTTACACCTTCTAAGACTACAGATATAACTTTTAATCACAGATAAAAAATTTAAAAAAACAATAGACAAGTAGACTTCGTACAGGAGTTAGTTAAATAGATACCTCTAAATAGCTTCTGAAACAAGCCATCAATGGTTATTCTCACTGAAGAAAAGAAGTTGGTGCAGAGTCATAAAACAAATAAAATGGAATATACCATATGCATTTTGGATTCTTGTGCTTAATGAGTCTTGCTTTCAACTAATTGAAGACTTGACTGGACATAGCATTTGAAGCGGGCAACAACCTCGAATAAGGGAAAAAGCCCCCAAATGATTCTAGGAAAATAATAATTTTAAACACATCGATATTGGTGTTGATTATCCTAGACAAAACATGAACCATAAAATCTAGAAATAAACATGATTGGATATGATTTTGTTTGTGGAAGATATCTGAAGTTCTTAGCCATTAATTGTTCAGTTTTTTATTTATTTTTATTCATATTTTTTTTGTGTTTGTAAGAAGTAAAACTGGCCTGAGCATAGTCATAGTAAAAGCAATAAATTTTGTATTCTTGACCGTCCACACATTATATCTTATCAAAAGACGAAGTAATAAGTTTACAAGAAATCTCAAGGTAAAAGGGGCATGAAGCTTAATTAAATATGCAATTTTTGGAAATAAGTACACGGCTTATCTATCAGTTTTCTATCCAGCATTAAACACAAAAGAAAGAAAATACGTTATTTTAGAAATTAGGTTGTGTGAGTGATGGTATTTTTGTCCTTAAGTCTTTTCTTTTTGTTCTTATTGATATATAAGAGGGCAGGCCTGGAGCGGTTTGTAAGGCTCTAGGTAAATGCCGCCTCTTTTTTTAAATTCTCTCTTGCTTTCTTGTTCTTTTCTTCTCTGTTCCATCTCTAACTTTACAACAAGGTATCAGAGTGTAAATCTCCTCTAAATCTGATTTATCTGAGCTGATTTTTTTTTTCTTTCTTATCTTCCCCTAATCAGTTCTCAAATATCATTTTCTGATTGGTTTTAGAGTTGTTTAGAGTCACTTTTCATCTTGGATTGGCTGTGCGGCATCCTTGGTAAGATGCTGTGTGTTTGTGGTTCTTTGCTGATGTGAAGCAGTTATACTCTGTATTGGGTATACTGCTGGTTGTGGCCTGATATTGCTGTGTTTTTGTGATTGCTTGCTTGCAATCTTTTTTCAGTTGCCAGTGGTTTCAATTGGTGTTCAAATACTCTATTTTCCCGTTCTTGCCTGCAGTTGCTTCTAGTTGCTGCCAGCAATAATGCCTGCAGCTGCTGGGCCGCTATGTTGTTTATTAAGTGCCTGGGGTGTTTTTCTGATTTGCGTTCTTATGAATATCCAAGTAATTTCTTGTAGGATTGTAACTTTAGCTTTGTAGTCAGAGCTGCCTCTTGAAGCTCCGGATCTTTGAAGTTCTCAAAATCTCAAGTGTTGCTCTGTGCCTGTGTCTGCTGCCTGATTTTGCATTCATGCTGTATTATTCATTCCTGATAATGGTGTGTGCTGATTGTAGTGTATAGGTGCTGGTTTTGATGGCCTATATGGAGAGATCTTTAACTGATACTGTTAGTGTCTAGATCACAGCCATCGCATTGGTGTGATCCTCCAACTACCTATTGTGGTTTCATGCAATGCATTTGTATATTAATGTGAAAGGGAAGCCCAAGCATTTTTTGCATTTTCCTCCATCTTTGGACTGCAAAGATTATGAAGATTGGATGAAAGAGACTGATATGTTGCTTGTGCGTTCATGGAACAGAATGGAGGGAGCCACAAATTGCTGTGAATGTGATGTTTCATAGAACAGCCATGCTTGTATGGGATGGTCTTTGTGAAAGCTTCTCACAAGATAAAACTTAAACACTTGTTTTTGACCTATATGAGAAGTTTTTCAAATATGACCAAGAAGGTAGGTCCATTACTAAAACTATAGCACTTTGAAGGATATGAGGGAGGAACTTAAGATCTATGAACTGGTTAGCTTTGAGGTTGAGACGACTAAGAGACAAAGGGCATAGTTTTTGGCTGGCAACTTATTGTCTGGGTTGGGCCTGAGCTTCAACCCATTTGCAATGAGATTCTTTCCCCTGATAGTTCAACCTTGGTTAAAACTGCCTCCAATTGTGGTAATGGAAGTGTTGCATCATGACGATGAGTTTGTCGTGGCAATTCTCACACTTGCCCACTTTGTGACAAGGAAAACAATACCATTGATTGCTGTTAAATCTTGATGGAAATTGACTTGGGCCAATAAGTCTTTTGTTGAGGGTGAATCCACTGTTGTAACTTCAAGGGCACCTAGCCACTCCATTGGAGAGTTGAGTACAACATCTAATGTGTCCTAAAAAGAGGATAACAATCTTGTTCACGTGGTTAACAACTTCAAACCCAGTCTTCTATGTCTAAAGCTATTGTGCCCCACTTTGGTACAAACGTGCTTCTTGCATCTTCATCCTCTTCACCTTGGGTTATTGATTCCGATGCCTCTGTATGACAAGTAGTTCTAATTTATTTTAATCCTTGAATCCCACTACTTCACACTCTAAGGTACTAGTTGTGGCAATATTCTTTCATTTCCTTCTATGTCTATTTCTTTTGTGTATATATGCCTAACTTTCCCTTCAACATGTTATTAATAAGTCAATTAACTAAATTTTAAAATTGTTAACTTCTTTCTTTCTCATTGTGTTATTTAGGATCTCTAGATGAAAAAGAGGATTGGTGGAGCTCGAGAAGGTTGGGTTGTACTATTTCAGTGGTGGTGGTAGTGGGCCTAGTTGTTGTTATACCGTTTTTTAATTTCTACTCATGGTGTTTCTTTTGAGTAGTGGCATGCTTGTTTTGATTTATCCATCCCTTAAAAAACTATAACAAGTTTTTCTCATGTTCATGTTTATTTCTTGTTTTGATTGCTCAGCTTGTTAGTTGTGAAGGCATGTTTGGGCTCTTTTTCATCTAGAATCAAGTCTTATAGTGAATCATTGTTTTTACTTATTCAATTAAATATTTGGGGTCCGCGTAGAGTCAAGAATTTTACTTGTCACCAATATTTTGTGTCCTTTGAGGGGCCTTGGATTAATAGTAAGGTTTTTCCTTTGTGATCGGTTGTTCATGGGTTGTCCAAGTAAGCAACCTCTTTGCATAAGAGCAGGGTTAAGACTGCGTACATTGTGACGACCCTCCCCTAATTTTTTGCAAAACAAGGAGCCTTGTGGCCTAGGGGTGTCCTTTTTTTTTTTAACCAATATTTTGTTCCCTTTGTTGATGATTTGACACGTATGACCTAGATCTATTTGTTCAAGGATAGTTTCAAATTTTTGAAAGAATTTGCTTTGTTCTACTAGGAAATAAAAAATCAATTTGGAAAACGTACATAATCTAATGCACTTGAACTTGTTCAAAATGAGCTTCTTTCTTTTTGCTTGTCCAAAGAGATTATTCATCAAACATCATGCATACCTGCCCAAAATGGTGTAGTTAAAAGAAAGAAAATAGGCATTTACTTGAATAGAAAAGTATCTACTCCCTAATTTGCATGTTCATAAAACCTTTTGGACTAATGCTCTTCTTACATCCTTTTTTTGGTCTAAGAGGATGCCCTCTAGTTTTCTGGGAGGACAAATTCCCTTCTCCATTGTATAACCAAAGATATTCATGGTCTTTTTTGTGCCTTGTGTCTTTGTATGTATATGTTTTGTTCATGTTCCGTATGCTAGTTAGAGCTAGTTCCTCCTTATGCTGTTAAATGTGTCTTTCTCGGGTACTTGGGAGCTCAGAAAGGTTATAGATGTTATGGTCCCTACACTAGTGCGAAATATGTTAGTGTAGATGTCGCATTTTTTAGGGGACACCTATTTCTCTAGTGTAGTGTCCTCTTTCAATGAACTTATTTTGAGTGCATCAACAAATTATGGTCCGCGCTCATGTGTTGATTCTCTTGTTCCTACCATTATTCCTTTCTAAAAATCTTCTACTCTTTGAAATTTTGTAGTTATTGACCCAAATTAAGGGTTTATGAATGACAAAATGCAACAAAAAGCAAGCACACGCATCATGCCACAGTGCGGCCACCTTGTTTCAATGTCTGGTTCTGGAAATTCATCTTTTATGATTTGGATTTGCCCATTGGTCACTGGAAATATATATGGATTGAGCATGTATTTAGCAATCCTTAGTTGCTTATCATATTCCTCTTCATGTTTTAATTCTTCATCTTACTAGTTTTATGCTTTCTTTTTCCTTGTCTATTTCCTTTGTTTCTATCCCTTCCTCGCATGTTGAAGCGCTTGCTAGCCTTGGTCAAAAGAATGCAATGGATGTAGATATGGATGCCTTGTTCACTCAAGGGGCATAAGACTTGGTGGATATTCCTCCTTGTAATTAGTTGGTTAGGTGCTGCTAGGTCTACACAATCAAGTGTCTTTTTAACGGCACTATTGAACGGCTTAAGGCTCGATTAATTGCCAAGGAGTACTCCCAAACATATGATATTGATTATTTTAAGACCTTCTCTCCTATTGCTTGACTAAATTCTGTTCGTCTATTGATCTCGTTGATAGTTAATTTTTATTGGTCCTTATACCAATTGGATGTGAATAATGCTATCTTGTATTGAGATTTGCTAGAAGAGGTATACATGCAACAACTTCCTAGGTTTGTTTCTCAGGGGGAGGATGGTAGGTTGCATAAGACCATTTATGGTCTTAAGTAGTCTCCTCAAGCTTGGTTTGATTAGTTTAATGTGGTGGTCTCTACATTCGGCTTTAGTACTGCTACTCTGATCATTTTGTCTTTTCCTGCAAAAAGGAGATAGGTGTGGTACTTCTAGTCATTTATGATGATCATGTCATCATTATTTGAAGTGACCAGAGTAGGATTGCAGATGTTAAGTGGCGGCTTCAAGATAAATTTCAAATCAAGGAGTTGAGTACTCTGCAAGTCTGCATTCCTTTCTTGGTATTGAGATTGTACTGTGTAGGAAAGGGTTGAATCTTTCTTTATGAAAACATACTTCAGACGTGCTAAGGGAGAGTGGTTTGTTGGGTGCTAAATATACTCCTATCAATCCTAACATGAAGTTATCTGGTGATTTCGGACTGGGCTTTGAAGACAAACATCAATACAGGCACTTGGTCGGCAAGTTGATTTATTTGATTGTCACTAGACCTCACATATCTTTTGCAGTAGTGGTGGTGAGTTAGTTTGTGGAAAATCCCGAACCACCACATTGGGTTGCTGTTTGTAGGATTTCGTGGTATCTCAAAAGCTCTTATAGGAAAAAAAAAAGTTTGATACGTTAAATGTAATAAAAATTGTGAGATTATGGGCTACTTCAAGTCTTCGATGTTGATTGGGGTTGGCTTTGTTTTTGATCGAAAGTCTAGTACTAGAACTAGATAGTGCACATTTGTGGGAGGTAATCTTGTTACATAGCAAAGCAAGAAACAAAGTATCATAGCAAGATATAATGCTCATAATATTGAGGTTTGACTAAAATTGAAGTCTCTTATGTCAAAGATGGGATTCTTGGTAGGGAAGCCAATAAGTATGTTTTGTAATAATCAAGCTGCCATTTATAGCAATCTAGTATTTCATGAGAGGGCAAAGCACATTGATGTTGACTATCACTTTGTGAGGGATGCTATGTTGAAGAAGGTCACAAGACATGAGGACTCCATTTCGCAAATTTGTGGATCAGTTAAGTGATGTTTTCACAAAGCATTTATTTAAGCCCATCCTGTCTAATGGTTGTAACAAGCTGGGGTTAGGTGATATTTATACACCTCTAGTTTGAGGGGGAGTGTTAGAAGATAATATGTTATTTTAGTAATTAGGTTGTGTGAAGTGGGGTATTTTTCCCCTTGAGTTTTTTTTTTTTTAAATTTTATTAATATGTAAGATGGCAGACCTAGAGTTGTGTGTAAGTCTCACAGGAAACTGATGCCTCTTTATTTCTCTTGTTCGCTTCTTTTCTTCTTTTCTTCTTTTCTCTTCTTCTCTTGTTCTTTTCTCCATCTCTAACTTTACATCAGAACACAAGTTTTGTTCTTAACTATCTAATATTTAACTATTAATACAAAATTTAAGCATTAATTAAATCCAAAAATTGCATCCTCAAACATAACCATATCCACTCATGTTTGTTTCCTGATTTGCTGGTTGATCATGTCCTACATCCCTGTTTTGTCCAAGACAATTCACACTAATATCAATGTGTTTAAAATTTTATTTTCTGGATCATTGGGGGGCTTCCCTTATTCATGGTTGTTGCCTGTTGGTGGATCCACTGTTCTTTAGAAACAAAAATGATTCTTTCAACTTTAACTTCCTTTACACAATTGAAATTTTAGATAGAGGGACAGCTTCTGTTCTGCGATTTCTAGGCAACACTCTTCATACAGCGGCAACCAGGTTTAGAAATTGGACTGGGCCAGCTGGTTTGACCAGTTAAACTTTGGAAGCAGCGGCTTGTGTGGTATGATTCTGATTATATTTTCAAAGTGGTCAAGAACTGGTCAAACCTAAAAAAAGCAGGTTAACCATACAAATGGAATACCTGGGTTGCTGACTTTTTTTTTCTTGCTCTGAGTCCTTTCTCATCACGGGCATAAAAAATCCACAAGTAGGCCTGTTAGGGTAGTTAGGTTGTTTAGTTCTGGACATTGTTCTGGGCCATCCTAGCCCATCCATCATGTTTGAGTCTCTAACCGAGGATACAACCCTAAGGTGGGCCATCTGGTAACTGGACTTTTGATGCAATCAGCAGTCTTTGTTGAACTTTCTGCTTATATCAAGTATTGCTGTTTTTGGGTGCTAGGGATATTTTTGTAATTTCCAAACTTTGGGGTTCATTTTGGTCAAATTAACTTTGTGGGGCCAGTTTGTAATATTCAGGGGTATTTTTGTGATTGTAGTTATTTTTGGTGGAGCTTTAGTAGATAAATGACTTTTAGAGGGGTTTATATGCAAAATAGGAGTTGACTTCTCTTGGAACTTTAGGCCTAGTATAAATAGGAGTCTTCAGTCATTTTTCCAGGAGGTCTTTTCGCATTTATCTTTGAGAAAAGATCTCTCCAGAGCTCAGCTCCAAACCAGCCAGGGTTGTGAATATTTGGAGGATAGGGTTATGAGGATTCGACCCCGTGGTGCCTACAATCACTCCATTGCAGCTAAAGGTGTGAGAGGCTAGCCAAAAGCCTCTTGTGAAGATTTGGCTCCCATGGATGGATGCCATATTCTTCTTAGGCGGTCTTGGCAATATGGCAGGGGCACAATCCATGATGGTATCAAGAATACTTATTAACTTTTTTGTGAACAATGGTGAGAAAGAAGAAGCTTGTCTGAAACCGATGAAGGATGATGATGTTAAGAGGGAAGAAAATGGTTTTTCACTTGCTCTCTTAAATAAAAGGGATTTTGCTCAAGAAAGTAAGGGAACTGGGCTGATTTATGTCCAACTTCAAAAGGAAGGGAGGCTGCAGTTCTAGTTTCCAAATGATGTCAAGGAGATTCTTAAGGAGTTCAAAGATGTGATGGCAGATGAGTTACCTGTTGGACTCCCTCCCATGAGAGATATACAACATCAAATTGATCTTTTTCTATGTGCTCTATTACCTAATTTGCCTCATTATTGAATTAGCCCAAAGGAGCATGAAGAGCTTCAAAAGCAGGTTAGGGAGCTTCTTAGAAACAGATTTATTCAAGAAAGCCTAAGTCCTTGTGTTGTACCTATAGACACCCCAAATTGACCGGGACATATATAACAAAATTTAACAAATTTTATTTTATTAAATGAATAAGGGAAAAAAAAAGAATTTGTACGTTGAATTTTTTTTAAAAAAAAAGCAGAAAAGTAAAAAAATTTAAAAAGGTGGGTTGGCATCTTCAAACTCCAAATTTCAAACTTGGAAAGAAAAAAAAAGGAAGCCAATAAACATGTGAGAAATGTGGGCAATTGAGTTAAATACTAATTGATAAATTTAGTGTTGATTGACCAATCAATATTAAGTTGATTGGTTCCCTCAGCCTATAAATAGAGGCTTTCTAAGTGTGAGAAGACACAGGCACACATTCACACAATCAAGCACAGGCAATTGTGAGGAAAATCAAGAGTTTTGATTGAGAGATAATTTAGAGTGTGCTAAGAGTCTGAATTGCTAAAGAATTGAAGGAGTGAAGATCTACAGAAAGAATTCAGGAAGGCCTGAAAGACTTTCATTCAGATCGGAGAAGTAGCAGGAGTCAAAAGCTCGATAAATAACAAAGCAAAGGACCAGGATCGAAGAAGAGTTAAAGAACTAACATTGGATTTGAAGACCGGAGGAGTTAAAAATTAAGGTTGGTTTTTCTTTTCAATTTTTTTTTTGTTTAATTCTGCTTTGAAGTATACAAATTTGAAAATTCGTAATCTAGATGTAGTATTAAGGTTAGGATTTGAATCCAACCCGTTAACCCGGATTTGATCCATATATGGATCCAACCCGTTGACCCATAACCCATGACCCATTGAAAAGCCCAAGACCCAGGTCTAAGTTGGACTTGGGTCCAGTGACCACTTACCCATGTTAGTTAGCCCAATAGATTTAGCCCAAAATCAATCACAACCCAGAGCCCACCAAACCCAATCGGTTGAACCCGGTTTAGACCGGTTGAACAAATCTATTTTTCCCGAACCGTTGGTTTATATTTATTTATTTTATTTTTAATTAATTTTTAATTTTTGAAAATTGGGAAAAAATAATGAAAAATCAGAAACAATTAGGAAAAAAATTTGAGTTCTTTTGGCTCAAATCTAAAAAAAAAGGAAAAAAAATACAAAAAATGAGGAAAAGTCTTTAAAATTCCCAAAAAACTTTAGAAATATTCTAGAAAATTTTAGAAAATTTCTACAAAATTTTTGAAAAATCTGGGAATGTTTTTTAAAGGTTCTTTTGCTTAAAATTTGATGATTTTACTTGATTTTTGTGTGTGCGTCCCAATGACCTCACCTATATTAGTTGTAAGGGGGGTTTATCTAACAAGATCCCCTCGTTTGGGGTCTTATTAGACATTCTTAAATCTCACTTTGATTTTCATTTTCCTTGTTTATTTGTTTGTTTATATATTTATTTATTTTGTTTATTTTAAAGGAGTTAATTAAAGACCATTAGATTCAATTTAGGGATACTTTATAATTAATTAGGTACCGTTCGTAGAAAGGGTGTCTAGGAGGTGTTAGTACCTTCCCCTCGTATAACTGAGCTCCTGATCCCAACTCTGGTAAAAGCAGATTGAGATTACTAGTTCCATGGACTAGGGTTAGTCTAGAGACCAATCAATGAGTAGTAATTAGGTGATCTAACCGCAACTAGGTAAATAACAGGTTAGTGGCGACTCCATCAAATTTTAAATATTATTATTCCTCGCCATTCTGTACCCTTCTTCGGGACGTTGCGACAGTACCAACTTTATTCACTCATAAGACGAATGAATTTAAAAAATGGTTACTTGCAATGGAGAAGATGTGATGGAAAGGGCAATCGAGCTGCAGGAAATTAAGAGAAAAAATAATAATCATTTCATATTTTTAGTTATGTGCAAAGGAAAGCTTGACCATCAAAAAGCCTTTGATAAGCAAGTGGAAGAATATGTTGAATGATTCCAAGATGTGTGAATAAACTCTATAAGGAAGCTGCTAATTAATATAGTCAATTCAAGGAGCATCAGGTTGGTGATTTGCTGATGGCTTTATGTTAGAAAGAGAGATTTCAGTGCTTACCCCAAGTTGAAAGGTTGAGTGATTTGCTTTCAAATTTGGGGAAATGCCTATGAAGTTGAACTCCCTCATGGCTTGGATATATCTCCAATCTTTAATTTGGCTGATTTGTACCCATTCCATGGTGATATACAAAGTGTTGAGTGCAAGAACTATGCCAAAGTCACGTCTAGCAAGACAAATAAAGAAAAAAATTGAGGCTGTCATACATGTACAAGAGATCAAGAGACTCAAGACTAGGGCTGGAATTTATTTCAGATTCTTGGTAAAATGGGCTGGTAGGTCTGATTATGAGAATTCATGGATTAGCAAGGAAGAATTCGTGAAGATGTGCTGGCAGCCAAGATGACCACTCGCACGGAGGTGAGTCCTTTCTAAGAAGGGGGGAATGATGCAATCAGTAGTCTTTGTTTAATTTTCTGCTTAAATCAAGTGTTGCCGTTTTTGGTTGCTAGGGATTTTTTGTATTTTTTTCTGGACTTAGGGGTTCATTTTGGTCAAATTAGTTTTGGGGGATCATTTTGTAATATTCAAGGGTATTTTTGTGATTGTAGTTATTTTTGGTGGGGCTTTAGAAGATAAGTGACTATTAGGGTTATGTGCAAAATAAAAGTTGGCTTCTCTTGGAAGCTTCAGGCCTAGTATATTTAGGAGTCTTCAACCACTTTTCCAGGAGGATTTATGGCATTTTTTTTTTCTTTGAGAAGATCTCTCCCCAGAGCTCAGCTCCAAACCTGCTTGGATTGTGAAGATTTGGAGGCTAGAGTTTTGAGGATTTGACCCCACGGTGCCTATCAATCCCTCCATCGCAGCTAAAGGTGCGAGAGGCTAGCTCAGAGCCACTGTTACCATTTTGAAACAGTGCCAAAACAGGAAGGATTAAGTTGTTGTTGTGACTAGAAATTGTCCTATTGCTGAATTGAAATTCACAGCAGTCATCTCTTTATTACTTAAGGGAATTAGTAGTTGTTTGAATCAAGAAAGGTTGCTAAAACAATATCCTGAAACCTCGGTCTCTATTTCTGAATTTCTTGTTCTATTTCTACCTCTATTTGTGTTAATTTTTGTGTCAACCTTGTATAGATAGGGTGTTTTGTTTGGCAGTGTGTGAAAGTCGATCATCATTTGAATGGAAATGGAGTACTTTGAAACGTTTCCATAGTAAAGTGAGGTGCAGTTTTACTTAAACAAGGTCTACTTAATTCAAAACCTTGATTTAACAAATTGTAAAATAAGTGTTTTATATAAGGCCCAATCAAGTCTTTCCTTGAGGCTTGTCTTTAGATGAGGCATGTGAAAACGCCTTGAGGACCAATCCAATTGCCGAATTTCAAAAGGGGCAACACATTTGTGCACGGAGCACTACTTCTGTTCCCATTTTGTTGATGCAAACACATTTTGGATGTGTGAATCTGGAGTTAGATTTTGTTAGTAAATTTTAAACACTTGTTTATATGGAATGTCTTGATATGGGTTGATCTCTAAAAGCTCTTGAGCATCAACCTTTCCAAAGTAATTGATAATTGCATCTCAGATCTTGAAATTTATTTGAACTTTGTAATTTTATAACTATCTCTTGGCATGATTTACTTAATGAATTCAAGTTAATTTTTTTGAATAGCCAATGATAGTTTAAAATTATATGTGATTTTTAAAATTGATTCGTCATTTTCCTAATTTTTAATTTTTAAAAATATATGTAATTTATTTACTTATTCTTAGCTAAAACTAAAACTGTAAAACAGCTTGCTCTTCAACACCTGGAGGCTTATGCCTCATGTCATAAGGGTTAAAATGCCTTCACCTTTCAAGGCATTGGTGAAAAGTCTTGCTTATGTTTGTTATTTAGTCTACTTATGTCTACTTATGAAATAAGAAATAAATAGTTATGAAAAATTTATAATGTTACAATAACAATACTGTCCTTGCTACATGCAGTTCACCAGAACACTGACTTTCTTAGAATACATGAGAATTTAGAACATATCTCATTTAAGTGAGAATTCTCTCTTGCCATTACAGGAAGATCATACAGCACTTCCAAAAGCTTCTGTTCAAGTGAAACATAAGCGTGATATGGGGCCACTTCTTAATTTTGATGAGCTATTGAATGAAAAGGAGGTTGATGTGGATAACTCATTCAAGCAAGAGCAAGAATGTAGCAGTAACACTACAGTGGACATCTGTAATCTTCCTGATCCACGTGCTTTATTGCATGTAACTAGCAGGAGAAAGGTTCCAATAAGGAAGAAGAGCCTTGTGGTTTGTTGTGATCCATTTCCTTTTTCATTTTTTTGTTTTGAGCTTTTTTGCTGTAATATTTGTTAATATTACAGTCTTACAGGAGAATGATGAATTAGTCAAGATGCAAGAGGAATATGAGGATTTGCTTTTAACATTTGAAAATCAGGTTATTGTTGCAACTACTGAATTATTTCTGTTTGTCTGAGACATTAATACCTTGTAGTCTCTCTTTATGTCTTTTTATGTTTTTTGCAGAGAATTATCAGTGAGATACAAATTGATTGTTTATCAAGAAAATTGGCACAGGTTAATTTATTTTTTGAAGAAAAAAATAATGACTGTGCCACACATCAACTTGATAAGCTCACAATTCATGGAGACAAAAGTACAAGTTCAAGGGACCCTGAAGCTATCTTCATAATCAAGCAACTTCAAGAACAGGTTTCCTTTTCATTTTTCCATATACATATAAGTGTTAACTTTTTTGTTTTTTATTTTTGTAATCTTCATCTGGTTAGTGCTGCTTTATAATGTGTTATTTTGGTGGGAAGTCCGCTGAGTTTGTTATATTTTTGACAGATCAAGATGTTAGAAATGGAGAAAGTTTCAAGCGAGACAAATCGTGATGATATTGTTGACTTAGCACAACAGCAGAATATATGTGCCAGGGACAAATATGAAGAGGTAATCATTTAGGTCATCTATATTTTGACCTTGACACTTAATTTATTACCTTTGAACGCTAACGAGACCAATTATGAGGAAAACTGTGCTTGCAAGAAGAGACAAAGTGAGTTACTATTTGGAGTTTTTTTTTTTTTTAAATTGAAACTGTCGAAACTAATATGTGGATAGTTTTATGTTATGGTTTTAAAAACCATTCCACATTGGTAGCATCAGCGACCATGGTACCCATACCCTTTAGGCCTCGGTAAATTTAAATTATTTTGATAAATTTGCGTGGGTTTTTTTCGCTTTGTTTTGCATTAAACAAGTTCTGACTAACCATGTTATTCATTAATTAATTTGTGTTAACTGGTATTGGAAATTCCATTTGATTTATTAGTGGTTGGAGGGGCTCAGATGAAAGGAAATTATGAGGGACATGTTAACACATAAACAACATAAGAGTTGGGGCAAAGAGACAACAACAACAACAAAACCAAGCCTTAAGTCCCACTAGGGGGGGAGTCGGGGCAAAGAGAGAGAGAGGAAAAAACAAGATGGAGCATGCTGAAACCAGGTGTGACACCTGGCAGCACTACAAACCAGTAGCAGCTGCCTGGCAGCTTTGCATATCAGCAGCCGACACCTGACGCACACATGGAAGCACTGCAGGACCCTTGTTGCCACCAGCTGCTGCAGTACTGCCATGTTTCCAGCCTAGAAGGGGAAACTTTGAAGGCAGTTGGCAACAAGTAGCTGTTGTATTGACTATTCCATCGCTGCAGAGCAGCCACAGCACACAAAATATCACAAACTCTGGCTGAAAACCCTAGTTCTAGAGAGAGAGGACTGCAAATTCAGGGAAATTCAGAGAAAATCAAGGGAAAATATAGGATATCCGGAGGAAACTTAAGCTAAGTTTAAAGAAGCTGAAAATCTAGGTAAGTGCTCTTAATTTCCATTTATTGACTTAGGGATTTTGAGAATTCAAAGGAACTAGGGGTAGAAATTTGCATGGAATTGAATCCTAATGAGGCAGTTTCAAGCTTGTTTTTTCTGATTACTTGACATGGCTGCATCTATGTTCTCTATGGTTTATCATAGGTGCATATTTATTTTAGTTGGAAAATTCTCATATGATTGGTATTCATCTCGTGACTATGGTGGTTTTACTTGCTATGACATAACTTGTGTATGCATATGTTGAATTGCTATTTTGTGAAATAGCTGGAACTATGTGTTGTTTGCGTCTGTGATATTGTGGAATTTGAGCAAGTAGGGATTGTGTCTCCCTTGGGCGAAAGGCCCTAAACCTACGATGGGTATTTCCACATTAAGTGGTGGTTGGCCAAGCTGGAATTTGGCATTTGTTTGAGATAAAATGTGCACTTAGTTGGGACAATGCTGCTATGTTTAAAAACAAAGTGTAAATGCATAATGCATGCTATTTGGATGTTTTGTGATGGCAATTTTAGATGAAGAGATTTCTTAGAATAAGGAGTGAGTTCATGCATATTGCTTAGAATAAAAAAGAGTGTGTTCATGCACTCTATGATCATGCATGCATCTAAGAAATCATATGTTAAAGTATGAGATTGCTTAGAATAAGGAGTGTGTTCATGCATATTGCTTAGAATAAAATAGTGTGTTCATGTACCTTATGATCATGCATGCATATAAGAGATCATATGTTAGTATTGAAATCCTTATTTGAATAAGGGAGAATTAAGAATGTCTACTAAGCTCATGGTTGCTCACCCTATTACTTAACAATTTCAGGTTTGAATTGAAGGAGAGTCCCACTTGTTATGTTCTCCAAGAGACCGCCATTTTTTATATGTATTACAGGTTGGCTAAGCATGTATTTGGTTGGCGGTTGTGTATGTAGACTAGGAAGTGTGAAAGATGTTGTGTGTAAAGTACAACCCAATGTAAAGATCTTATCACTAAAAGTGAAACATTTTTAGTGTCTTCATAAAATACATATATGCATCTTGTCTTTTCTACAAATATTCACTCTTAATGGGTCTCTAACTTGTTTCCAAATGATGGTTTTGTAAAACAAATTCGTGCCTAGGCCTATTGCCTCCATTGAATTTTAAGTGGAGTCATGGCCAGTCATGTGTCAAAGATAGGAACATGACAGCCATTACGTAATAGCAAAGAACGACACCATTCATTCAACGATATTTCTTCGAAAGAAAATTCACATTGCATTAGTCACCAAGGGACTCTAGGATGTTGTATTGGTTGCTATGAGACACTATGGTTCCATATCGACCACTAATTGCTATGGTACCTGATAACATCATTACATCAATTTTGGGCCACCTCTTGCCTTGTTTTGCTAATATGGGTTTGCTCGCTAGGGCTTGTGAACTTTCTTTCTAGGCTAGATGTACTGATCTTGCACCTCAGAATCTATGATTTTAATTTGATGTGTTTAGTGCAAAATTTGTGTTTATGTTATTGTGCCATGAAGTATGAAGTACTAATTGGTTGTCCAATGCTTTTTTCTTAGTTATTGTCAATGGAGAGCCTAAAACATGCTTCAGAGCATTGAGAGGTGTTAGACAAGGGGATCAATTATCTCCTTTTTTGTTTGTTTTGGTTATTGGTGTTTTTGAACTAAATGGTGGAGAGGGTGGTCGATAGGGCTTTAGTTTAAGGGTTGGAAGTGGGCAGGAAAGGGGTTTGCATGTCCTATCTTTAGTTTTTGAATGATACTATGTTCTTCATTTGCGGACATAGAGATTCTCTTTTGTACATTTTGACTCTTCAAATAATTGCTTGGCTTTTTGGGCTTAAAACTAATTTAAGGAAGGTGGTATTTCCGCCACCAGTTTGACATCTATTAGGTCTTGGGAATTGGCTTCTTTAGCGGTTTGTGGTCTTTTGGATTGGCCGGTGTGTTATCTAGGTATCCCATTGGCAGGTAATCCTAGGTCTGTTGTTTTTTGGGATACAATGGTGGAGAGAGAGTCTCTAAGAATTTGGATGGATGGGGAGGTACTTTATTTTCTTTAGGGGGTTGCATTAATATTATGATCTTATCTAGGCTTGTCTTGCTAGTATCCGTCTTTATTATTTGTCTTCTTTTAGGATTCCATTGGGGATAGCTTACAAAATTGAGAAGGTCATGCTAGATTTCGTTTGGTCAGGGGTTGGGGATACGAGAGATCATCTTGTTAATTGGGAGACTGTTTGTAGGTCTAGGTTGGTGGGGGGGTTTGGGTCTTGGTAAGTTGGCGTCTAAAAACACTGCTTTTTGGCTAAATGGTTATGGCGGTTTCCCGTTGAGGAGTCCCCTCTTTGGCCTAGAGTCGTTAAAAGTAAATTTGGTATGCATGTGAATGATTAGGATGTTAATTTAGGAATTAGATGTTCTTTGGAAAGCCTGTGGAGGTGTATTTCTTAGGTCTATCACCTCTTTGTTGCTCACACTAAGTTTGTCTTGGGTCATGGTTCTCATGTTTGTTTTTGGGAAGATTTTTGGGTGGATAATGCTGCTTTATTGTATTCTCTTCCTAGTCTTTATCGTTTGTGTTCAGTTCATAATGAGGTTATTTCCTTTGTTTTGATTTCTGAAGGTCATTCGTTTTTTTGGGACTCCCATTTCTATTGACTCTTAATGATATAGGGGTGGAGTCGTCTTCCTTGTTGATTTTATTGGGGACTTGCTGTCCGTCCTTTGGGGTGGATAGATGTTCTTGGTCTTTAGAGTTTTTTTGGGGCTTTTTCTTGCAAATCTTTTTGTGACTACTTGATAAATGCTAGTATTTCATTTCCACTATGTAGAATTATTTGGAAGGCCAAAGTTCCCTCAAGGATCAAGGCTTTTATTTGGTTGGCTGTTCTTAATTGAGTTAACACCAACAATCTATTGCAGAGTAGGAGACCTTCAAAGGCACTTTTTCTTGATATATGTTTTATGTCAGATTTCTAGGGAATAAATTAGGAAATTCTATTTTTTAAAATATGAAATTACTATTTCAGTTTCTAGTAGTTTCAATTTCCTGTTTTCTAGCCTAGAGATCTGCTGATTTTATTTTCTGATTTTGTCGTGATTTAATTTGCTGATTTTGTGGTGATTTGATTTTCTGATTTTGTGGCCTTCCTAATTTGGTGGCCTTCCTCTACTATTTAACTTGTAATCGTGTCTCTTAAAATAATAAGAATGGTTATTCTTCTTCTAAAAAATCCTTCATGGTATCAGAGCCTCGTGCTTTTTTCTGTTTTGTTCTTTCTTTTGATGATGTCGTATAAGTCGGTGATGACCGGGGCCTGAAGAAATCCTACCGGATCTTCTGGTACTTCTGAAACCATTCCGCCCAATCCCACTGTTCTTCCAGGTCTGTATCTGCTGATTACTATTCCCAGAATTCAGCCCTTTATCTCATGGTTACAAAACTCAATGGACACAACTATCTTGAGTGGGCTCAGTCCGTAAAATTGGCGATCGATGGCAGAGGCAAAATAGGGTATTTGACTGGCGAAATATCGGAACCTGCTGCTGGTGACCCTGATCTGAAAAAATGGCAGTCCGAAAATTCTCTTATTATTGCTTGGCTTATTAATTCCATGGAACCTGCCATTGGAAAACCTCACCTATTTCTTCACCCTGCTAAAGACATCTGGGAGGCCATTCGAGATTTTATACAGACCTGGAAAATTCTTCTCAAATATTTGAGTTGAAAACTCGACTCTGGAGATCCAAGCAGAATGATCGTGATGTTACTACTTATTACAACGAATTGGTAACGTTATGGCACGAACTTGATCAGTGTAATGATGATGTTTGGAGAATTCGAATGACCAAGCTCGCCACAAGAAGAGAGAGTAAATTGACAAAATTTACATGTTTTAAGCAGGCCTTAATCGGAGTTTGGACGAGGTCCAAGGCCGCATTCTTGGCAGGAAGCCATTGCCCTCTATTCGGGAAGTTTTTTCTGAAGTTAGACGTGAGGAGTCAAGGAGAAAGATCATGTTGCGCAACACCGAACCTGGTTTTAACCTGGAACCTGAGAGCTCTGCCCTTGTGTCAAGAGGTGTTAATTCTGACAACGATGGGCATAAGAAACCGTGGTGCGAGCATTGCAAAAAACCATGGCATACGAAGGAGACGTTTTGGAAGCTTCATGGTAAACCAGCAAATTGGAAGCCAAAATCCAAACAAAACAGTCACGCCAACCAAGCCACTGCTGAAGAGACTCAGGAGCCTTCTACCAACTCAGATGCAGTCCCTTTTACCAAGGAGCAATTAGAGCACCAGTACAAATTGTTTCAATCTTCAAAACTGTCCTTAACTCCGTCTTGTTCTTTGGTACAGAAGGGTAACTCTCTTGCTACTGCGTTTTTAGGTGTTATTCCTAATTTTTTTCATTCTTGGATAATTGATTCTAGCGTAACTGATCATATGACTGGTTGCTCCAAATTGTTTTCATCCTATTGTCCGTGTGCAGGCAATAAAAAGGTCAAAATTGCAGATGGTTCACTCTTGGTAATTGCCGGGATAGGAACTATCAAACTCACTTCATTGTTAACTCTCCATGATGTGCCCCACGTTCCAAATTTGTCTTGCAATTTGTTGTCCATAAGTAAAATTACCTCTGATCATCAATGTGAAGCTTATTTCTACTCTTCTTATTGTGAGTTTTAGGAATTGACCACGGGGAAGATGATTGGCAGTGCTAAGGAAAAAGATAGACTCTATTATTTTGATGATGGACCTAACTCGAGTAGACAATGTCAAATTACTTGCTTAAATTCTATTTCTGTTTTCAAAGATAATGATATCATGTTATTGCATTATAGGTTAGGCCATCCTAAATTTCAATATTTAAAATACTTGTTCCCCAATTTATTTAGGAATAAAAGTCCATCTTCTTTTCAATTTGATGTTTGTTAGTTTCCTAAACATCATCGTGCATCCTTTTCCACCCAACCCTACAAACCAACTATACCATTTACTATGATTCACAGTGATATCTGGGGCCCATATAGAACATCTACGTTTTCTGGAAAAAGATGGTTTGTGACCTTTATTGATGATTGCACGAGATTAAGTTGGGTTTATTTGATAAAGGAAAAATCTAAAGTGTAAACAATTTTCAAAAATTTTTACATCATGGTGCAAACACAATTTCAAAAAAATATTCAAATATTGCGGAGTGATAATAGTTGAGAATATTTCAAAAACATTTTGGGCCAATTTTTTCTTGAAAAATGAATTGTTCATCAAAGTTCTTGTGTCGACACTCCGCAACAAATTGGTTTGGCTGAAAGAAAAAACAAACACTTATTGGAAGTAGCTCGGGCATTGCTTTTTACCAAACAAGTACCTAAATATCTTTGGGGCGAAGCCATTCTTACTGCTACATATCTCATAAATAGAACGCCTAATAAGGTTTTATGAAACACCTTTTGATGTTTTTCATAAGTTTTATCCAACAAATCGGCTTTCTTCTTCTTTAGCAGTAATGATATTTAGTTGTACTACTTTTGTTCATATTCATGGTCATGATCGAGGAAAACTTGAACCCCGAGCCACAAAATGTGTGTTTGTTAGTTATGCTCCCACTCAAAAGGGGTATAAATGTTTTGATCGCATTTTTAAAAAAATGTTTGTTATCATGAATTTTACATTCTTTGAATTACATCCCTATTTTACGCCTCATCTTCAGGGGGGAATCAAAACAAAGATTCGGCTGTGTTTCATGATTTTTTCCAAATTGACGACTCACAAAATGATCCTTCTCCAACTTTGATTATTCAACCTGAGAACCCAAGCATGATTCGATAGATTTGCAAAAGTAATAAAGAACCAAGGATATCGGCAAGGGAAATCAGATTACACTATGTTCTTCCAATAGTCTGAAAGTGGTAAAAGAACAATTTTGATAGTGTATGTTGATGATATAATCCTAATTGGAGATGATACAGTGGAGATGGAAAGATTAAAGAAAGTCCTAGCTACTGAATTTGAAGTTAAAGACCTAGGACAAATGCGGTATTTCGTTGGGAATGGAAGTTGCTAGATCAAAAAGGGGTATCAGTGTCTCTCAGCGAAAGTATATCATTGATCTCCTAACTGAAACTGGCATGCTTGGATGCAAACCTAGTGAAACCCCGATTGAAACGGTAAAAAGGGTCGAAGAATGTGAAATACCATTGGAAAAGGAGAGGTATCAGAGAGTGGTTGGTAAGCTAATCTACCTATCACATACCAGACCTGATATTGCATTTGCGGTAAGTATGGCAAGCCAACACATGCATTCACCGAAAAAGACTCACCTAGATGCTGTGTACAAGATCCTTAGGTACCTCAAGGGCTCTCTAGGAAAAAGACTCTTCTTCAAGAATTCTTCATGGATGCAGAGTGGGCAGGATAAGCGGAAGATAGAAGGTCTACCACCGGCTATTGTACTTTCGTTTGAGGAAATTTGATAACTTGGAGGAGCAAAAAACAGAATGTAATGGCTCGAAGTAGTGCTGAAGCTGAATTCAGGGTAGTTGCACAAGGGAATGTGAAGGACTGTGGTTACGAAAACTCATGGAAGAGTTACAAATCCCAGTGAAATTCCATATCAAACTCTATTGTGACAACAAAACAGCAATCAGTGTCTCTCTCAATCCAGTTCAACATGACAGGACTAAGCATGTGGAAGTGGACTAACATTTTATCAAGGAGAAGGTTGAAGAAGGAACCATGTGTATGACTTATGTACCTACCACGAATCAAACTGCCGACCTCTTTACTAAAGGGTTAGCCCGACAGAGCTTTGATGATTTCATTTGCAAGTTGGACATGATCAATATCTATGATCCAACTTGAGGGGTAGTGTAGAAATCCCGAGTATATTTGTATCTTGAGTAAATTAGGAAAGCATATAAATAAAGAAGATTCTATATTATTGAGAGTGATTCTGTTAGGATATTGTTTCCATACTTAGACTTTCTGATTGTATTATAAATATTTTATATCAGTCTTGTACAAAGAATTATTCAAGAAATACAGAAATTCCATTTTGTTTTCATATGGGAATGGATGTAGACACGACATATTGCTACGACGCACAATTTGAATACAAGAATATTATAAATCTTAATATATAGTAAATGACATGACAAACACATGCTAAATAAAATTTATATAGTACAATGTTCCAATCTACTGCATATGATAAATGTTTGTGCTTGATACACCTGATTGGCCTATAACCTAGCAGTTTATATTGGTTTACTTAACATGGTATGAGAGTCGTGGTTAGCACGAGGTCCTAGGTTCTAGTCTTGTTGCTTGTGTTTTATGGTTCTTAATTATAGTATTATTCCCTATTGTATTTGTTGTTTGTTTATCTCTCTATTTCAAGATGCATGTGAGGGGGAGTGTAAAGGCTTGATTATAGTAGTTTTTCCACAACTGAACGACTTAAGCTTTTAGGTACAATGGTTGCTTAGCAATAAATATTAAATTCTAATATTACATGACACCACTTAAAAAATCTAATAAATAAAGTGCATTTTTTCATTCACGTCAATGATTTATAGTTTTTTTTTTCATTAACTTGAAGCTGTACTGTTTTTCTCTTGTAATTATATTGTTTTATAAATGAAATAAAATAAAGGCAAAATATAATGTTTTATTGTGTGTTATACTTTCTTTTAAAAAAATGTTGGAGGAATGTCTAAGGGGTGCCTCAAGAAGTGTTGAAAAAAGTATTCAGCATGAAAAATATTATTTCAAAATTGTGGACATGTCAATAAAGTGTCATATGCATGTCAGAGAAGCATCCAAGAGTGTGAGGATATGATAAGGGTATAGGCATGGTACTCTCTTGTAGAAAATTTTTAGTTTTTAATTTTTTTTATATATGTACAATATAGTTATATACTGTTATACACTTTAAGCAAATTGATAATACCCAGTCTTAAATTTATTTATTTTTGAATTGGTATATTAATATATGATATGAATATATCATGCATATTGTTCTCAAAGTTAAAGATTCAAAGGGAAAAGTTTTATAATGTACGTGAAAATATCATGAGACAATTCTTATTGAGATATAATATAACAAGTTAAAATAAATTTAATATTAAGTTATTATGTGACAAAATGTATGAATATATTAGCCTATTAGAATAGGGATGCATAGATACAATGTTTTGAAATATATGTAAAAATAATAAGTCGTTATGTGATAAATGCATATAAGATAATTTGAAAATATCATAATTATTATTTTCTAAAGTTTTTTTTAATATATTTTTGCATAAGTCATTTTTTAACTTGTTTATCTACGAACACTGTATAAAGGGACCGCTGAGTATTTTTTATCCATAAATTTTTTATTTATCAAATTTTAGTTAATTTTTGAAAAACTATGATCCATTAATTAACATATTTTTAACTTCTATTTTTTGTTTAGTTAATGGTAATTGCTGAGTTATTTCTTTTTGAAATTAAATTTGACTTTCGTCATCTAATGGTAACTGTAGAGATTTTTATTATTATTAATAATATTAATTTTTTAAAGTTTAAATTTATTGTTTATGTGAATGATATTCTAATTTTATTTAAGTTTGGTTGAACTTCATTATTTTTAGGAATGTTTTGTTATACTTTCACAAGATAAGATATTTTGGTGCACAATATGATGTATGGTGTCTATAATATTATATATACATACATATATACTGTAGATTTGATTGAATTTAATTACTTTCAGGAATGTTTTGTCCTACTTTTAAATGATAAAGATATTTTTATCACAGAATTATTTACACTATTCACTCTTTTGGATATAATATAGGTTTGATTGAATTTCATTATTTTTAGGTTGTTTCCTCATACTTTCGAAAGAGGAGAATATTTTTTGTCTAGAAAATAATTTTCAATATCTATACATTTTTACATATATGTGTGCATATGTATAATTGGGGAAAAATTTTACTGGGAGAGAGAAGAATGCATCTCCTAAGATGAAACAAAAAATATAAAAAGATGGAGAAAAAAATTAAAACTACATAGAGCAAAATAGTCAAGCTAATGAAGTCATCCAGTCACAATGAATATCAGAGAAGCAAAAAACCGCTAGACATGTAGAAAAATGCCCACAGAGACAAGGCAGACAATCCTGTCCCAGTCCTAAATCAAATCCAAAAAACTCAGGCATTTCACTTTCTTGTTTAAGTTGCCTTTATAAATTTTGTTCTCTTCTTTTAATATATGGGTTCTGATTCAGCATATTCTTTTAGCTTTATGAAGATTTTCTAAAAGCAAAGGAGGAAGCTAGGGTGGCTCATGAACATCTTCATGCCAGAGAATCTGTTGGGGCAATTGATGTATGTGTACAAGGGTATTTTTTTTTTGGTTGTATGTGTCAATTTTTGTGACTCTATTTGTTTCGCGCTTTAGTCTCTTCTTTGAAGCTAGGCATTTTGTAAATTCTGCTTGCAATATAGTAAGTTGAATCCAATATGTAAAATGTACAACTGTCCAACCTATAAAACTCATGTTTTACTAGCTTCATTCAGGAGGCGAATTTTGACTCTGTAATCAAGCTGTTAATGGAAGTTGAGGAAATAATGTTGGAAGTTCAAAACTCCAGAAATTTTGTTGACAGCCTCTCTTCAGTTGTAGATGAGATTTTTGAGAGTTTTTCTGCTACGTTGAGCTTGTTTCTGGTGAGTATTCTGGATGATAATTGGTTTTTTAAGTTGTTTTCTTCTGTATCTTTTTATCACAGTTGAAGACTTTATGATAATTTATCCTTTTGTGGATATTCTTAATTTACATGTATGCATCATGATGCAGGACCTTAAGTCTTTGATGTCTCAGAATTCTCTGCAATTAAAATCTATTTTTAGTGACCATGATAAGTTACACTTGTGCATGCAAGACAAAGTTGCTCAACTTGAGAATGAAAAGGTGCAGTCATTTTTGTCTTTCAATCTTTGAATGCATTAAATTTCATTTTCCAACTATTTATGATAAACTTTTCTTTGCCTAATTGCTGGATGCAGCTTCTTTTGCACATTCAATCTGTTGATCTCTCTAAGCAAATAGAAGAGCTAAGAGTGGATGCCCAAAATTTTGAACAGGCTATGGCAGTAAGTTTCAACCTACCTTTTTTTTTTTTTCCTCCACACCCATGTTGTATTTCTTGGTGCATGCTTTTAATGCCTGCAGTCTTGTTGCAGGAACTTTCTCAACAGCATGATCTGGAAAAATCTGAACTCTTTTCTCATATTCAAATGCTTGAAAAGGAAATATCATGCCTATCATCTTCTTCCCTAGCTAAAGAGAAGGAAAATTTAAGAAAAGATCTTGAGAAGACAAAAGTGAAGTTGAAAGAGACTGAATCTAAGCTCAAGAATGCTATTCAGGAGAAAACCAAACTTGAGGTTTACCATGTGCTAGATTTTTTTGCTTGGCAATTAAGTTAATATATCATACATCACTAACATATTCGCACAATGGTAGGGTGAGAAAGCATATGCTGAACGAGAGGTAAAACAATTGCAAAGTCAGAAGACTCTTCTTGAACGTGATATCAGCAAACGTGATTCACTTGCTGGTAGAAGGCGGGATTCATTCATTGATAGGAGCTCAAGAGGTTTTGAGCCAAAAAGGGCAAAGGGTCAGAGCATTCCCTTTGAACAGACAGTTCAGGTGATTAAAAGAGGGCTTGAGTTTGATTTTAAAATTTTTGTTGCGTGCTCCAGTGTTGAATATTTTTAGTGCAAGTTTCTAGTTAACTTTATAATTGCTGGAGAAGGTAAAACTTACTCTTTGTAATTCTTAGTCATTTGCAAGAAAGAGCTAGTTCCTTTGTTGAATTAATGTATATTGGTGTAAAGTCTTGAAGATATCATTATTAGACTACGACTTCTTTTAAAACCTTAAACTATTTGTAGGCTAGCAATGTATATCAAGCCTTAACATTCCCCTGCATGTGTGGCCTGATTGCATGTGGAGAGAAACAAATGATAAATAAGGCCCATTACAGATAATAAGAAACTTTTTTAACAACCAAACAGTAAATGTGGGCAATGAGACTAGAACCCAGTACCTCCTGGCAACCGTGACTTTGATACTATGTTAGAGTACAAATTTTCCTAAGAGCTTAAGGTATGAGGTTGTGGGACAACAATATATATCTCAAGCCTTAAGAATCCAAATAAAAGTTGCTAGTACAGTAGTAGTGTGGCAGTTGTTTTCTTTTTTCATTACTTTAGTAACTAGTAATTATTTATACAACTTGTTAGATAGCACGAATTGTATAATGAAATGTTATTAAAATATGAAGTCCACAATGATAGGCTGAAACTCTATGGTCTGAATTTTTACATTATGGCCTTTCGCTTTTTTTATGCTTTCTGCTTTTGACGACATGCTTTCCTTGACTGTTGCATTCATAATGGGTATTTTTATCCTTTTTGTTACCCTAAAATGGGGTATTCTTTAGGATGTGAATAGGTGCTTAAATGCTTTCCTCTTTTCATTTTTGGGTTATGGCGTCTTTGATAGCAAAATCAAACCAACAATGCATTATGGAGGGAGTCTAGCTTGCCTGTAATCTTCCAACAGCCCCCCCATACGAGCGATTGCCCATTTGGTAGTAGAGTATGCATAATCATTGTTGATCCTATGAATTTTGAGAAATGGATAAAATGAAAAGAGGCAGAGAATAAGGATGACAAAGGAATTAGAGAAATTTATTAGGAAAATCTTATTGTCGCTAGCCACTATATCCACAGATCTCAGTAATCACGAAAAAGCACTCTTGGTGTGTTTGCATCAATTCTATGTTTGCATGTTGAATTCAAATTTTAATTTCTTATGTGTAAACTCCAAATGTACTTGATTTTCCAATTCTAGTATTTGCATCGAAGTTGTATTGCTTGACTTTAGAACCATTGGTCATTCTTTGGTTAATTCTTGGTGAAACAAAAATTAATAGGAAAATAACTTTCGGAATTTTCTGATATTATATGTTTTTAGCATGCTTAGAAATGAGCCAATCATCATTTTTGGTACTTATTATAGTCTTATTAGTTTAGTATCCAGTGTTTTTAAAATTATCACCAAAGTACTAGTTAATAGGTTGAGTGGGGTACTTGACAAGACAATTTGTGGATGCCATTTTGGTTGCAAATGAAGCTGTTGAGGACTGTATGGCTAACGTGTTTTACTTAGTAGTAGCGAATGGCATGCCTAAATCTTGGTTTAGGGCTATAGGGGGGATTAGACAAGGGGACCCTCTTTCCCCCACTTCATTTGTTTTAGTGGCGGATGTTTTGAGTAGGTTGTTGATAGGGCAGTGGATGGAGGTTTAGTGAAAGGTTTAGAAGTGGGGAGGGAGGAGATTACCATCTCACACCTTTAGTTTGTTGCTGATCCTATTTTTTTCTTGGAGGCTAGGCCTTCTTTTTTCAAATATATAAGGGCTTCCCCATATTTTTGGAAGGATTTTAGGACTTAAGATTAATATAGGGGAGAGTGATATTGCGGTTATTAAGGTTCTTGCAAAGCGCGTTAGAGAGTTATCTTTGGAAGTAGGGTGCATCAAGTTGGAGTGGCCACTGTCCTATATTGGGGTTCCTTTGGTGGGTAATCCTAGGTCAGTTAGCTTTTGGGACCTGGTGGTTGAGAGAGTGTCCAAGCATCTAGATGAGTGAAAGGGAGCTCTTTTCTCCTTAGGAGACGGGATTACTCTAATCCAGACTTGTCTTTCTAGTATTTTGTTGTATTTTCTTTCTATTTTTAAAATTCCAGTGGGTGTTGCTAGTAAGATCGAGAGACTTATGAGAGATTTTCTTTAGCCAGGGGGTAGGGGGTTTTAGGGATCATTTGGTGAGTTGGGAGGTAGTTTGTAGGTCTAAACAGGAGGGCGGTTTAGGTCTTGGAATTTTGGTGTGTAAAAGCACGGCTCTCTTGGCCAAATGGCTTTGGTGGTTCCCTTTAGAGGATTCTTATTTGTGGCTGTTGTTTTTTTGTCCCACATTGGTGGAAAGTTTTGAAACACTTTTAGTTTGAGGGTAAAAAGGAGCTTCCCTCATCATTTGTAAACACACCTCTCATTTGTTGAGTTACAAATAGTATTTGTACTCTAGGTTATTTCTAATTTGCCTAAGTTGTAATTTTCTGGAAGTAGTGGATTGATTTTCAGCACTCGAGGATGTAGGTAATTCTGTACGGAAACTCATAAATTCTTGTGTTGTTCTTTATTGCTGTTTTTTATTATTAGTTTCTGCACTGCTTTAGTTTCGTTATATATTCAATAGCAATAGTTGTATTGGTGTTTGGCACAAGTAGAGTGCCCGACACAACAATTGGTATCAGGGCTTGGCTGAATAGTGCCGATATGAAGGTGTTTCTATGTCAGGATTCTTGATTCCTTTTTTGATGCCTAAGAAAGATCTTGTCTGAGCGAGTATTCAGAGACCTTTACGGCTCAGTCACTCCTTGGAGGTCGGCCTGGTCAAAGTGAAATTTCATAAGATATATAGAGTATAAACAATTGGGATAAGTGTGGTACTATTCATCGTAGGCTTTCTTTTTGTTGGTTTGCTATTGGATATATAGTTTTGGAAGATGACAGAAACTACGCTGCAGTAGTAGAAGAAACTTTGTCCACATGAACTCCAACCCCAACAACTTCGTCATCATCTTCAAAGATGATAGCTAATGCTCGGTTTGAGTGGAGAAATTTGATGGTACCAATAATTTTGGTATGTGGCAATGTGAGGCAATGGACATCCTTACCAGCAAGAATTAGATATTGCTTTGGATGATAAACCAGAGGATATGGGTGACAAAGATTGGGAAAAGATCAATCGTTAGGCATGTGGTACAATTCATTTGTGTCTCGCTAAAAATTAGAAATATTGTGTTATGAGGGAGACATCTACAAAGAAATTGTGGAAGACATTGGAAGATACATTTGTGACCAAGAGTCTAGAAAATCAGCTTTATTTGAAAAAGAAATTGTTTCGCTTCCAGTATCAACCAGGAATTTCTATAAATGACCACATAAATGTTTTCAATAAAATTTTGGCTGATTTGTTGAATTTGGATGAAAAGATCAAAGATGAGGACAAGACCTTATTGTTTCAGAATTCTCTCCTTGATGATTATAAACATCTCACCACCACTTTATTGTATGGGAAGGATAAAGTTACTTTTGATGCTGTTTGTACTACATTGAATAATACTGAATGCAGAAAAAAAGACTAGAGGGTCCATAAGGAAACAGTAGTAGAAGTACTGACAATAAGGGGATGTTCTTGTTACGGAGATAATTTAGGATAATTAGGCTGTAAATAATTTAGTTGAAATATTTTAGTTTATATTTAGATTGTATATAGCAGGAAATTAGGCTGTAAATAATGCTGAAAATCTGGCAGCATTAATGCGCTGAAAATGTGCATAAAATTGGGCAACAACTATGTAAATCTCTTCTATATATAATGAAAGCAAACCCAATGGAAAGGACATTTAGATGAAAATTAACATGGTATCAGAGCCCCTCTTCTGATTCCATCGTTTTGGTCTTAATCATTGGGTGTGATTCTCATCTCTGGTTTTTTTTTTTTTTTAATAAATTTTTTTATCTCTCGGTTTCAGCTAGTTCTTTCTTGCTTTTCGTGGGCGTTAGCCTTCTCTGTGGTGTTGGTGGTCAGCAGCTTCGACTCCTCCTGGTGTGACCGATGAAGGTGCTGTGTTTCTTCCTCTGCTGTGTCCTTTTCACACAGGGTAGGTATTTCAAGTTAGGCTTCTGTGTTTGATCTGGGTTTTTTTTTTTTTTAATTTCTATTGGGCTTTTGTAATCTGGCTGTGTTTGTGGACCTCTTATTATTTGAATTTGGACCTGGTTTGAGGTAGGCTTGCTGTTTATTTTGGTTGACTACTTGGGTTTATTTTATTTTTTTTAGTCCTTTCTTCATGTCAATTGGAAAGACTATTGTTCAATTTAATGGAAAGAATTTCCCTACGTGGGAATTCCAATTTAAAATGTTCTTGAAAGGGGAAGAATTATCAAATCATATTGATAGTTCTGCTCAAGTTCCCACTGATGAAAGGGAATTTGCACAATGGCAGCTCATGGATGCTAAGGTGATCTCTTGGCAGTTAGGGACGACTGAGTCTCACCTTGTGACCAATCTTCGCTGTTTTACTATGGCTCAGGCTATGTGAGATTATCTCTACCGTATTTACCACCAAGATCACAGTGCTCGGAAGTTCCAATTGGAGTTGGAAATTAGTAATTACAGTCAAGGTAATTTACCTATTGAACAATTTTATTCTAGTTTTATTAATTTTTGGAGCGAGTATTCTGCTATTGTTCATGCTAAGGTTTCCCCTATGACACTCGCAGCTCTTCAAGCAGTTCATGCTGAGGGTCAACGTGATCAGTTTTTGATGAAACTTCGACCTGAACTTAAGTTTGTTCGAGCTAGTTTATTGAACCGTAATCCAGTTGCTTCTTTGGATATTTGTTTGGTAGATTTATTGCGTGAAGAACAACGATTATCCACTCAAATGGGAATGACTTCTGAGAAGGTATTTTCCGAGGTTGTGAATGTTGCATATGCAACAAAAGGGAGAGGGAGGAGCAAGTTGCATTGTTTCAGTTGCAAAGAGTTTGGTCATATTGCTCGCAACTATCCTAAGAAAGTTTGTAACTACTACAAGAAAGAAGGCCATATCATGGAAGACTGTCGAGTGCGACCTAAAAATCGCCAATCCCAAGCTTTTCAGGCTGCTATTAAGTCCTTTTCTTCTTCTTCTACGCCACCCACTGTAAGCTCTAATTTGGGCACTTCTAGTCATATGACTGGTAATATGGTGGGTGTCCATGATGTTTGTAAGTATAGAGGCATGCAAAATATTCAGATTGTCGATGGCAATACTCTTCGAATTACTACTGTTGGTTATTTGGGCGCTTCATTTCATGATGTTTTTGTCTCTCCTGGATTGTCTACCAATTTGCTTTTTGTTGGACAACTGGTAGATAATAACTGTGATGTTCATTTTTCTCATGGTGGTTGTATTTTGCAGGATTAGGTGTCAGGGACGGTGATCGCGATGGGGCCTAAAGTGGGACGTTTATTTCATTTACAGTTTTCTATTCCTAATGTTGTTTCTCTTGCTTGTACGGCTACCGCCAATGATAATGAAGTCTGGTATAAGAAATTGGGTCGTCCTAATTCTGTTGTCTTGCCTCATCTTATGAAACATGGCTTTTTGGGCAATAAAGATTCCTTTTCTTCTTCTCGTGTATCTTTTGATTTTGCTACTTGTTGTCTTGGTAAAAGTAAAACTTTACCTTTTCCTGCGCATGGTAGTCGTGCTTCTAATTGCTTTGAGATTGTGCGTACTTATGTTTGGGGGGTGAGTCCTGTTATTTCTCATGGTTAGTATCATTATTTTGTGACGTTTATTGATGATTATGGTCGATTCACTTGGATATATTTTCTTTGCTCTAAAGCTGACGTCTGTCTTTGAAAAATTTGTTGTGTTTGTCGAGGCACAGTTCAGTACTTGTATCAAAACTTTACACTCTGACTCAGGGGGGGAGTACATGTCTCATTCTTTTCAAAATTTTCATCTGCAAAATGAGATCATTTCCCATCGTTCTTGTCCTTATACCCCTCAACAAAATGGGGTCCCTGAGCGTAAGAATCTTTATCTCTTAGATGTCATCCGTGCTTTGTTGATTGATTTTTCTGTACCTTCTAAGTTCTGGGTAGAAGCTTTATCTATTGTTGTCTACTTGATCAATCGTTTGCCTATTGCCACTCTAAATTATGATTCTCCCTAATTTCAATTATTTGGTATATCTACTGAGTATCAATCCCTTCATACTTTTGGGTGTGTTTGTTTTGTTCATCTACCACCTGTTAAGCGTCACAAGCTTGTTGTCCAGTCTGTCACGTGTGGGTTTACGGGATATAGTCCTATTTAGAAAAGGATTGTTTGTTATGATGCTCATGCAAACAAATTCGGATCTCCCGCAATGTGATTTTCTTTGTAAATCAATATTTCTTTCAGTTTGAGGTTATTTTTGATACACCTATTACTCTTTGTCGGATTTCTAGGGAATACGACAGCAACAAAACCAAGCCTTAAGTCCCACTAGGTGGGTTCGGCTATATGAATCCTTTTTCACCAATTTATGCGATCATAGACCATTTCTTTTGACTGATTCAAGGATATTAAATCCTTACTCTTTATCTCCTTTCAAGTTATTTTAGGTGTACCCTTACCCCTTTGATTGCCCCCACAGTAACTAACTCACTTTTCCTCATTGGTGCACTATGTGGCCTACGTTGCAAGTGTCCATACCATCTGAGTCGTCCCTCCTTTATTTTATCTTCTATAGGAGCTACACCTAAACTACTATGAATATGTTCATTCCTTAATTTATCTTTCAATGTTATAGCACTAATTCATCTAAGCATTCTCATCTCAACAACTTTTACTTTTTGGATATTATGTTTCTTCGTCGCCCAACATTCCGATCCAAATAGCATTGCCGGCATGAAGCTATTACCCTTTATTTGGGAAGTTTTTTCTAAAGTTAGATGTGAGGAGTCAAGGAGAAAAATCATGCTGCGCAACACCGAACCTGGCTTCAACATGGAACCTGAGTGCTTTGCTCTTGTGTGAAGAGGTGTTGATTCTGACAATGACGGGAGCAAGAAAACGGGGTGCGAGCATTGCAAAAACCCGTGGCATACGAGGGAGACATGTTGGAAGCTTCTTGGTAAACTAGAAAATTGGAAGCCAAAATCTGAACGTGATAGTCATGCCTACCAAGCCACTGCTGAAGAGACTCAGGAGTCTTCTACCAGCTCAGATGCAGTCCCTTTTACCAAGGAGCAATTAGAGCACTTGTACAAATTGTTTCTATCTCCAAAACTATCCTTAACTCCGTCTTTTTCTTTGGTACAAAAAAGTAACTCTCTTGCTACTGCATTTTAGGTGTTATTCCAAACTCTGTTCATTCTAGGATAATTGATTCTGGTGCAATTGATCATATGATTTTTTCCCCAAATTGTTCTGATCCTATAGTCCGTGTGCAGGCAATAAAAAGGTCAAAATTGCAGATGGTTCACTCTCGGTAATTGTCAGGATAGGAACTATCCAACTCACTTCTTTGTTAACTCTCTATGATGTGCTCCACATTCCCAATTTGTCTTTCAATTTGTTGTCCATCAGTAAAATTACCTCTGGTCATCAATGTCAAGCTAATTTCTACTCTTCTTATTGTGTGTTTTAGGAATTGACCATGGGGAGGGTGATTGGCAGTGCTAAGGAAAGTGATGGACTCTATTATTTTGATGATGGACCTAACTCGAGTAGACAATGTCAAAGTACTTGCTTAAATTCTATTTTTGTTGTCAAAGATAAAGATGTCATGTTATGTCATTATAGGTTAGACCATCCTAGTTTTCAGTATTTTAAATACTTATTTCCCAATTTATTTCATAACAAAAGTCCAACTTCTTTTCAATGTGAAGTTTATTAGTTTGCTAAACATCATCGTGCATCCTTTTCCACCCAACCCCTACAAACCAACTGCACCATTTACCGTGATTCATAGTGATATCTGGGGTCCATGTAGAACATCTACGTATTTTGGCAAAAAATGGTTTGTGACCTTTATTGATGATCACATGAGATTGAGTTGGGTTTATTTGATCAAGGAAAAATCTGAAGTGGAAACAATTTTAAAATTTTTTTACACAATGGTACAAACACAATTTCAAAAAAATATTCTAATTTTGTGGTGTGATAATGGTCGAGAATATTTCAAAAACATTTTGGGCCAATTTTTTCTTGAAAAAGGATTTGTTCATCAAAGCTCGTGTCGACACTCCGCAACAAAATGTTTTGGCTGAAAGACAAAATAGACACTTATTAGAAGTAGCTCAGGCATTGCTTTTTACCAATTAGTTTCCCAAATATCTTTGAGGTGAAGCCGTTCTTACTGCTACATATCTCATAAATAGAACGCCTAATAAGGTTTTAAGCTTTGATACACATTTTGATGTTTTTCATAAGTTTTCTCCAACAAATTGGCTTTCTTCTTCTTTACCACTAAAGATATTTTGTTGTATCGCTTTTGTTCATATTCATAGTCATAATCGAGGAAAACTTGAACCCCGAGCCACAAAATGTGTGTTTGTTGGTTATGGTCCCACTCAAAACGGGTATAAATGTTTTGAACCCATTTCTAAAAAAAAAAATGTTTGTTACCATGGATGTTACATTCTTTGAATTACATTGCTATTTTACGCCTCATCTTCAGGGGGGAACCAAAAGAAAAATTCGGTTTTGTTTCATGATTTTTCCCTACCTGAAGACTCGCAAAATGTTTCTTCCCCAAATTTGAGTATTCAACCTGAAAACCAAAGCTTTATTATGCCTGGAGAAAGTGAGTCGAGTTTTTTGGATACTGAATAGGGACGTCTTCCTACAATGCCATCTCATGATATTCATGATCCTATAATGACTAACAAAGGAGAAATAGAAAAAAACACCATAGTGTTGGTACCATTTGACATTGTCTACTTGTGACAGGGGACAACTCAAAAGAAAGGGTCTTCTAAACCTTTACATTGTCAAGAATCCGTAAACCCTCCAGGTAATGTCCTCAACGAGCCTTTACCTCATGTTCAGTCCATTTCATCTTCAAGTTCTGAGTCCTCTAGTTATGAATCCAATCCGGAGTTCGATGATTTTGAACTTCCCATTGCTGTATGGAAGAGTGTGAGGTCTTGCACCGAACATCCATTGTCCAATTACGTGTCATATGAAATTGTTCCCTTGTTTTTTGTGCTTTTACCTCACAATTGTCTTGTATGGAGACTCCTAATACTGTGCACGATGCTTTGAAAGTTCCTGAGTGGAAGGAGGCTGTCTTCTATGAGATGAAAGCTCTTAAAAAAAATGGCATGTGGGAGTTAGTTGATCACCCAAGAGGAAAGAAAATTGTAGGGTGCAAATGGGTGTTTATAGTAAAGTATAAATCTTATGGTTCTTTATAGCGGTATAAAGCTCGATTGGTTGCCAGGGGATTCACTCAGACTTATGGATTGATTACTTGGAGACATTCGCCTTGCCTCAGTCACAAAACTAAACTCTATAAGAGTTCTTTTGTCACTTGCAGCTAATCGTGACTGACCTCTATAGCAGTTGGACGTAAAAAATGCATTTCTCAATGGAGACCTGGAGGAAGAAGTGTACATGGATGCACCTCCAGGATTTGGTGAAAAGTTGGGCACAAAGGTGTGTAAATTGAAAAAGTCCTTACATGGGTTAAAACAGTCACCAAGAGCCTAGTTTGAGAAATTCACTTAGTTTGTTGAAAGTCAAGGGTATACTCAAGGGCAAGGCGATCATACGATCTTTATAGGACATTCACAGGATGGGAAGATAGCAATATTGATGTGTATGTAGACGATATAATTCTCATTGGAGATGACGTAGTTGAAATGAACCGATTGAAAACTTCCCTTTCATCAATGTTTGAGACCAAGGACTTAGGATCTCTGAGGTATTTCCTTTGAATGGAGGTTGCTCGGTCGAAGAATGGGATTGTTGTCTCCCAATGGAAGTAGGTCCCTGACCTCCTCAAAGAGACTGGGATGAGCGGTTGTTGGCCTGCAAACACTCCAATAGATCCCAATCAAAAACTTGGAGATGACATGGAAGGTGATCCAGTGAATACAATTCGGTATCAAAAGTTGATGGGAAAGTGAATTTACTTATCACGTACACAACTTGATATTGCTTTGGCTGTGAGTTTGCTAAGCTAATTTATGCATGCACCCTACGAGAAACATCTTCAAGCAATTCATTGAATTCTTAGATACTTGAAAAGTACTTTAGGCAAGCGTTTACTCTTCTAGAAGACCACACAGCAAAACATAGAGGTATACATTAATGTAGATTGGGTAGGCTCAGTTATTGACAAGAGATCCATGTCAGGATACTATACTTATGTCTGGGGAAATATGGGCACATGGCGAAGCAAGAAACATAATGTCGTTGCAAGGAGTAGTGCCAAGGCAGAATATATGGCTGGTGGAGTTTGTGAGATGCTATGTCTGAAGTGAATTCTTGAAGAGCTGCGGGTGCTGGTGAACTTGCCAATGAAGTTTTATTGTGACACTATAAGTATTGCTCAAAATCCAGTACAACATGATCACACGAAGCATGTAGAGATTGACAGACACTTGATGAAAGAGAAGATTGATAGTGGAGTTGTTTGCATGCCTTTTGTTCCTACTACTCAATAAATAGCCGATATCTTCACCAAAAGATTTTTCCGGCCTAGTTTTGAGCTCTTTGTAAGCAAGTGGGGCATGACAGATATCTACGCTCCAACTTTTGGGGGGGGGGGGGGTGCCAGATTTCTGGTGAATAAATTAGGAAGTTCTTTTTTTTTTTTTGCAAATAAAATTTAAAATTACTATTTCAGATTCTAGTAGTTTATGTTTCCTGTTTTCTAGCCTAGAGATTTGCTGATTTGATTTGCTGATTTTATGGCCTTCCTCTACTATTTATCTTGTAATCGTGTCTCTTGAAATTTAATAAGAATGGTTATTCTTCTTCTAAAAAGACTTTCACTCTTCTTCCTGTCTTTGATGATTTGTCTTCTTTTATTGAGCAATTTAAACTAGGTGTGGTTTATCGTCGACATCCTCCTTCTTCAACGCCCCTTCTAGACATTGATTTGTCATCCGATTCTATAGTTCCTCAATGCTCCACCCGGGTTGCACATCCACCGGATAGGTATGGTTTTTCTCATACCTTGTTTATTGCCACTCTTGACACTATTTCTGTTCCTCACTCGTATACCCAGGTAGCCACCCAAGCATGTTGGTAGTAGGCCATGCAAGAAGAAATCCAAGGTCTTCAAGATAATCACACTTGGGATCTTGTGACTTGTCGCTATGGTGTCAAACCTATTGGTTCTACATGGGTGTACTTAGTCAAGTTTCAATTTGATGCGTCATTGGACAGATATAAGGCTCATCTCGTGGCTTTTGGGAACTAGTAGAAATATAGTATTGATTATGAAGTGACCTTTGCACTTGTTGCCAAAATGACTACTGTGCGGACTATCTTGGCATTTGCTAACGCAGGCGTGGTCTCTTCGGCAGATAAATGTGAAGAATGCTTTTCTACATGGGGATTTGAAGGAAGAAATCTCTATGTCTCCAGCTTCCGCATGTTTACTACACCTTCCTTATAAGTTTGTCGGCTACGCCGATCCTTGAATGGACTGAAATAGGCTCTGCGTGCATGGTTTGATAAATTTCGCTCAACCTTGCTTGCTTTTCATTTTACTCTAAGTCAGTTTGATTCCTCTCTTTTTCTTTGCAGGATTTTTGGAGGAATTGCATTGCTTCTAGTATATGTTGATGACATTGTGATTACTAGCTCTGATACTGAGTTAATTAAGCAATTACAATAGCATCTCAAGGCCTTTTTTCACATGAAAGATCTTGGTCCCCTGCAGTGCTTTCTTGGCCTTGAGGTGTAGCTTTCTCTGACTAGTATGTTGTTACACTAGCACAAATACACGTAGGAAGTGATTTCATTGGCTGGTCTCCAATTGTGTAACTCTGTTCTTACTCCCTTAGAGGTAAATCTTAGGCTTTGTCAGGAGGAAGGCGAGCTTCTATCAGATCCATCCTTGTATCGGCAGCTTGTTGGGAGTTTGAACTACTTAACGATTTCTCGTCCTGATATTTCTTTTGTTGTGCAGGGAGTTAGTCAATTTATGCAGGCTCCCCGACATCTTGATTTAGCTGCTGTCCGCCGCATTATCCGATATCTGAACGGCACCTCTACACGTGGGTTGTTCTTTCCTAAGGAATATTCCTTACAGTTGGTGGGGTATAGTGACGCTGATTGGGCCGGATGTGCGGATACTTGTCGCTCTGTTACTGGCTGGTGCGTGTTCTTAGGCAATGCACTCATTTCTTGGAAGAGTGAGAAGCAAGACAGAGTTTCCAAGTCCTCCACTGAGTCTGAGTATCGTGCTATGTCTTCGGCATGTTTTGAGATCACATGGCTTCGTGGGTTAGTGGGTGAACTTGGTTTTTCTCAGCTTCATTCCACTCCTCTTCATGCTGATAATATCAGTGCTATTCAGATTGCCACTAATCCTGTCTTCCATGAGCGTAATCCTTTGATAAACAAGTGATTACTCTTCCTCACATCTCCACCGAACGTTGAACTGCAGACATATTCGCTAAAGCTCTTTCTCGGCACCGACATCAATTCTTGGTTGACAAATTGATGCTTCTTGATCTACCAACATCAATTTGCCGGGGGGGGGGGGATGTTATGGAGATAATTTAGGATAATTCGGCTGTAAATAATTTAGTTGAAATATTTTGTTTTATATTTAGATTGTGTATAGTAGAAAAGTAGGCTGTAAATAATGCTGAAAATCTGGCAGCATTTAAGCGTTGAAAATGTGCTGAAAATTGGGCAACAACTATGTAAACCTCTTCTATATAATCGTGAGACAAAGATTCCCTTCTTTGATCGTGCCACTTCCATGCCTAGGAAGTATTTGAGATTCCCAAGGTCCTTGATCTCAAATTCTTTGGCTAGAAGACTTTTGAGACTACTCATTTCCTCCTTATAATCTCTTTTTAGAATGATGTTGTCCACATATACAACGAGGATAGAAATTTTTCCTTCTGGAGAGTATTTAACAAATAGTGCATGATCTGATTGACATTGAGAATAACCATACCTCCTAACTACCTTTGTGATCTCTTGAACCAGGCTCTTGGGGATTGCTTGAGCCTATATAAAGATCTTTTGAGTTTGCAGACTTTGTTGTGTGTAGCTTGTGTCTCGAATCTAGGAGGAATTTCCATGTTGACTTCTTCAACTAGGTCTCCATTGATGAAGGCATTCTTGACATCTAGTTGGTGAAGAGGCCAGTCTAAATTTGCTACCAAAGATAAGAGGACCCGCACTGTATTTAACTTGGCTACAGGGGCAAATGTCTCTTCGTATTCGATTCCATATGATTTAGTGAATCCTTTTGCTACCAGTCGAGCTTTGAATCGGTTAACACTTCCATCTTCATTGTATTTCACAGTGAATATCCATTTGCAACCTATTGGACATTTTCCAGTTGGTAATTTTGTGGTCTCACATGTTGCAATCTTTTCTAGTGCACTGATTTCTTCCTAGACAGCAGTTTTCCATTCAGGTGTACTGAGAGCATCTTGTATGTTATTAGGAACCTAGATTTTGTTGAGGTTCACAACAAAAGATCTAAAATTCAATGACAGCCCCTGATATGACACAAAAGTGTATATTGGGTGTTTTGTGCATGATCTCACACCTTTTCTCATAGCAATAGGACAATCACTATCATGATTAGTTAACTCATTATAGGAAGTCTCAGGATTAGAGTTAGCTGGTGGATTTTCACTTGATCTAGGGCTCGGATCAGACTCTTGGACTTGCTGAAGGGATGCTTGTTGTTCTATCTCCTTTTGGTTCTTTCTCCTCTGCGAATAGATAATCAACTCATCATTTTTTTATGGTTGAATAGTGTCCAGATGCTAATGTTTCACGTGAGATTCTAAGAAAGGATAGGAGAAATGGAGTCAGTAGTTGGAATAGATTTTGAAATTTGTGATACGTGAGAAGGGCCAAAATCAGAAGAAGGGTGAGATAACTCTTCCAAATTTTAAAGCTGGAATTTTTTGCGTAATCTCCCCTTGAATTTCATATTTGGGATAATACGGTTGTTGCTAAAAAAAGGTGACAACCGTGGAGTGATAATATCTTTTAGTAGTTGGTGAATAACATTTTTAACCCTTTTGGTTTGGAGAGTACCTGAGAAAAATGCACTTAAGGGCTCTAGGATCAAATTTACCCCGGTGTTGACTATGAACATGAACAAAAGTTGAGCACCCGAATTCTTTGAAGGGAATAGTGGAGATGAGTTGAGTATTGGGAAAGGACTGAAGTAGAGTTTTACAGGGTGTTTGGAATTTGAGAATGGGAGAGGGCATCCTGTTTATGAGGTAGGCTATAGTGAGAATGGCTTCACCCAAAAAGTGTTTCAGTACATGTGTAGAGAACATGAGGGAGCGGGCAACATCTAGTAGGTGCTGGTTTTTTCTTTCGGTAATTACTTTGCTAAGGAGTGTCAACACATGAACTTTGGTGTATTATACCTTGACTCGAGATAATCATCAAGAATGGATTTGAAATATTCTTTGGCATTATCAGTTTTCACAATCTGTATTTTCGCTTGGAATTGTGTTTGGATCATGGTGTTAAAATTTTTGAAAATCTAACTTGCCTCTAACTTTTCTTTCATGGGGAATATCCAAGTAGGTCTAGTGTGATCATCTATATAAGATATAAACCAGCGAGATCCAGTAGTATTCTTGAACCTAGATGCCCCCCACACATCGCTATGAATCATTGAAAAGGGTTGGGATGGTTTGTAGTTGGGATAAAAGTTGCGAACATGCTTTGAAAATTGACACACCTCACATTGAAAATAATTTGGATTTTTATTATTGAATAATGAAGGAAAGAGTTTCTCAAGATACAAGAAATTTGGATGTCCTAACCTCTAGTGCCACAACATAATTGCACTATCATTATTAGAACGAATGATAGAAAAATAACTTTGACTTCTAGACACTAAACAATAGGATTTGTGAGTTGTTCCTTGAGGAGGATCATTAACCATGAGAAGATAGATCCCCGAACACATCTTAGCACGACCAATCACCTTCCCTAAATCCAAAACCTAAAATTCAAACATATTTGGGAAAAATTTAGTAACACAATTGAGATCCCTAGTGAGTTTATTAATAGACAATAAATTTCAATCCAAATTGGCACTAATAGAACTGAGTTAAGTATTAGGTTCTATGAAATTTTAGCAGAACTTATACCAACCACCTTTGAGAGTGAACCATCTGCTATCTTGACTGTTAAATTTTTATAACTGGGACTATAAGTAGAAATTTTTTTTTTCTATCTTCGGTCATATGGTCCGATGCTCCTGAGTCTTTAATCCATGGACCTTGCTTCTCCTTTTTAATATTAAGAGCACTTAAAAAATTACCTCTGTGTGCCAAAGAAGCGGTACCAACCACAGTAGTAGGGGCTGCTGAAGATTGGCTGAACATTTTCTGCAATAATTCTAGTTGCTCCTTGCTGAAGAAACTGGGCTTTGGTAGTGTTGGTTTTTCATCAACCGAGACGAAATTGTCATTTGTCATGGAATTAATGAGCCATGGCAGGACCATGTTATTTTCCGATTTCCATGTTTTGAACTTTCGCATCATCCTTGCTTGGTTGGGTTGCAACTCCAGAGAGATAATCATCCTTTCCCTTTCCACATATAAACGTCATCACAGAATGAGACCATTGGAGATAGTTATTCCCATTCAGTTTGGGTCTTGTAATGAGCATGGGGCTACTATCTGAACTGCTGCTGTTGCTTGAGACCATGGCTTCCTGATTGGTGGTGACATCTGAGACTGAAGAGGTGGAGTCGCGTCTCGTGCTGGCCATACCGTATTTGATCATATGGGAAGATTAGGGTTCAGAGGATGCTCTGATACCATGTTGAAATGTGGGAAAGAAAACTAAATATTCTACTTATGAAAAAGATTACATTCCCTTCAAATAGATGATAATTCTCATCTAATTACTAGGGATATTTACAACCTACTGAAAATTGAATTTCCTATTTAAAATGGAAAGCAGTAAAATATGAAAGGCTACTATAGAATCGGGTAACATGCTACCCAAATCCCCTAGAATCGTGGAACCAAAAATTGCTAACAAATCAACTGATTTGTTAGTTGTAAATCTCCTAAAGATCAACCTCTAATAAAGGCTGATAGATATCTTATAATTCTACAATAATGAAAGCAAACCTGATGGAAAGGGTATTCAGACCAAAATTAACAGTTCTCAGAGTCGTAAACCTGGAAGAAGGAGTAAATCTCGAGCGAGACCTGCTAAAGATGAATGCACTTTTTGTCATGAGAAAGGAAATTGGAAGAGAGATTGCCCTAAATTGCTGCAAAAGAATAAGGATAAAGCACATTCTAATGCCTATATAGCTAAGATTGATGGAAGTGAGTCAAATTTTTTTTTTGTTGGAACATCTTTGACACATTACTGTGGTGAGTGGATTTTGGATTATGGTTGTTCCTATCACATGCATCCCAATACGAAATGGTTTTTTAATTTTGAAAAATTAGATGGTGGGGTTGTTTTTATAGGAAATGATAATACCTATAAAACAACTAAAATAAGTTCAATACAGTTAAAAAGTCAAGATGGAACTGTTAAAACCTTGACTGATGTTAGATATGTTCCAAGCCTAAAGAAAAATCTGATATCATTGGATGCCTTAGAATCTAAAGGGTTCACTTTTACTTTGAAAGATGGAACCTTAAAGGTTAAATCAAGTGCACTTGTGGTGATGAAAGGTATTAGGAAAAATAACTTGTATTATTTTCAAGGTAGTACACTTATTGGCTCAGCAGCTATTGTTTCTGAGAAAGATGTAGGTTCAAATATGAAGGTTTTTTGAAAATAAGAATAACCATTCTTATTAAATTTCAAGAGACACGATTACAAGATAAATAGTAGAGGAAGACCTCAAACTCAGCAAATCAAATCACCAAAAAATCAGAAAATCAAATTAGCAGATCTCTAGGTTAGAAAATAGGAAACAGAAACTAATAGAATCTGAAATAGTAATTTCATATTTTATTTGCAAAAAATAGAATTTCCTAATTTATTCCCTAGAAATCCAACACCCCCCTCAAGTTGGAGCATAGATATCTATTATGCCCACTTGCTTACAAAGAGCTCAAATCTAAGTCTAAAAAGTCATTTGGTGAATATATCGACTATTTTTTTTAGTAGCAGGAACAAAAGGCATGCAAACAGCTCCACTATCAATCTTTTGTTTTATGAAGTGTTTGTTAATCGCTACATGCTTCGTGCGATCATGTTGTATTGGATTTTGAGTAATACTTATGGTAGCTTTGTTGTCACAATACAACTTCATTGGTATGTTCATTGGCATCTGCAGCTCTTCAAGAATTCTCTTCAGACATAGCCTCTCACAAACTCCACCGGCCATAGCCCAATATTCTGCCTTGGCACTGCTCCTTGCAACCACATTATGTTTCTTGCTTCGCCATGTGTCCATATTTCCCCTGACATAAGTACAATATCTTGACGTGGATCTCCTGTCAATAGCTGAGCCAGCTCAATCTGCATTAGTGTATACCATGGTTTTAAATCGCGGTAGCGGGTAGCGTAACCTAACGGTAACGGGGAGTGGGAGTAGCGGATGTTACATAATGAGAAGCGGGTGTAACAACCATGAATTTTATGGAAGCACGCACAACCTTGTGCATGTTAGTGTACTTGCATGTTTTAAGCTGTTAGCCCTTCTTAGAAAGAGTTTTAGTGTACTTTGGATCCTTTAGCTCGAGTGACTAAGTTATTTGGTAAGGACAACTAGTTTACATTTGTTTTAAACCACCATTGAAAGAAAAATTAAGTGTGTGTGCGTATTTATACTTCTCATTTTTCTTATCTATGATAAATTCTTATGTGTGCTAAATTAATTAATAAAACAAAATACATTATACACTCCATTAATCTATTAGACACATAAGACATACGAATAATACAAATATAAAATGGCTAGAAAGCAAATAGGTTGAAGTTGAAAAATTTATAACATAAATATCACATTACTCATATTATCAAAATAAAAGTATTTTCCCAACAAGTTAGTATTTTCAAATTGTTAATTAATGCATCTCTAGTGTAATAGTCTTGTAGCGGTCACATAACGGCTGTAGCGGCCTTTAAGTAACGGTTGCGGTCCATAACGGCCACTACAACCGTGATTTTTCTTCCCACCGATTTCGCAGTGTAATGGTATCGGTAACCCAAGAAACCGTTATGTAACGGCGTTACGTAACAGTCGTGGCCTTTATTTAAAGCCATGGTGTATACCTCTATGTTCTGCTGTGTGGTCTTCTGGAAGAGTAAACCCTTGCCTGCTGTACTTTTCAAGTATCTGAGAATCCGATAAAATATTTGAAGATTTTTCTCGTAGGGTGAATGCATAAACTAGCTTACGAAACCCATAGCAAAAGCAATATCGGGTCGTGTACGTGATAAGTAAATTCACTTTCCCACCAACTTTTGATAGCAAGTTGTATTCATTGGATCACCTTCCTTGTCATCTCCAAGTTTTTGATTGGGATCTATTGGAGTGTCTGCTGGCCTACAACCGCTCATCCCAGTCTCCTTAAGGAGGTCAAGGACATACTTCCATTGAGTGACACAATCCCATTCTTTGACAGAGCAACCTCTATTCAAAGGAAATACCTTAGGGATCCTAAGTCCTTGGTCTCAAATGTTGATGACGGGGAAGTCTTTAATTGGTTCATCTCAAGTACGTCATCTCCAGTGAGAATTATATCGTCTACATACACAATTAGTATCACTATCTTCCCATCCTGTGAATGTCTTATAAACATCGTATGATCGCCTTGCCCTTGAGTATACCCCTGCCTTTTAACAAATTGAATGAATTTCTCAAACTAGGCTCTAGGTGACTATTTGAACCCATCTAAGGACTTCTTCAGCTTACACACCTTTGTGCCCTACTTTTCACCAAATCCTTGAGGTGCATCCATGTACACTTCTTCCTCCACGTCTCCATTGAGAAATGCATTTTTTACATCCAATTTTTATAGAGGCTAGTCATGATTAGCTGCAAGTGACAAAAGAACTCTTACAGAGTTTAGCTTTGCGACTGAGGCGAATGTCTCCAAGTAATCAATGCCATAGGTGTGAGTGAATCCCTTGGCGACCAATCGAGCTTTATAACATTCTAGAGAACTATCGGATTTATATTTGACTGTAAACACCCATTTGCACCCTACAATTGTCTTTCCTCTTGGTAGATCAACTAACTCCCACGTGCCATTTTTTTCAAGAGCTTTCATCTCATCGAAGATAGCCTCCTTTCACTTAGGATCTTTCAAAGCATCCTGCATAGTATTAGAAATCTCCATACAAGACAATTGTGAGGTAAAAGCACGAAAAAAGGTAAGAAATTTTCATGACACATTATTGGACAATGGATGTTTGGTGCAAGGCCTCACACTTTTCCGGACATCAATGGGAAGTTCAGAATCGTTGAACTCTGGATTGGAACCAGATTTGGTTTCAGAACTAGAGGACTCAGAACTCGAAGATGAAATGGATTGAACATGAGGTAAAGGCTCGGTGAGGACATTACTTGGAGTGTTTATAGATTCTGGACAGTGTAAAGGGTCGGAAGACCCTTTCGTTCGAGTTGTTCTCTGTCGCAAGTAGACAATGTCTAATTATACCAATGCTGTGGTGTTTTTTTTTTTTTTTTTTTTTTCTGTTTCTCCTTTGTTAGTCATTATAGGATCATGAACATCATGAGATGGCACTGTAGGAAGACCTTCCATTTTAGTATCTAAAAAACTCAAGTCACTTTCTCCTGCTATAATAATGCTTGAGTTTTCAGATTGAATAATCAAAGTTGGAGAAGGATCATTTTTCGAGTATTCAGTTTGGAAAAAAATAATGAAACATAGCTGAATCTTTGTTTTGGTTCCCCCCCCCGGCGGGCCCGGAAGATGAGGCGTAAAATAGGGATGTAATTCAAAGAATGTAACATCCATGGTAAGAAACATTTTTTTTTGGAAATGGGTTCAAAACATTTATACCCCTTTTTTAGTGGGAGCATAACCAACAAACAAACATTTTGTGGTTCGGGTTTCAAGTTTTCCTCGATTATGACTATGAATATGAACAAAAGCTGTACAGCCAAATATCTTTAGTGGTAAAGAAGAAGAAAGCCGGTTTGTTGGATAAAACTTATGAAAAACATCAAAAGGTGTTTCAAAGCTTAAAACCTTATTAGGCGTTCTATTTATGAGATATGCAGCAGTAAGAACGACTTCACCCCAAAGGTATTTAGGTACCTAATTGGTAAAAAGCAATACCTGAGCAACTTCCAATAAGTGTTTGTTTTTTCTTTAAGCCAAACCATTTTGTTGCGGAGTGTCGACACAAGAGCTTTGATGAACAATTCTTTTTTCAAGAAAAAATTGGCCAAAATGTTTTTGAAATATTCTCGACCGTTATCACTCCGCAATTTTGAATATTTTTTTGAAATTGTGTTTGTACCATGGTGTAAAAAATTTTGAAAATTGTTTCCACTTTAGATTTTTCCTTCATCAAATAAACCCAACTTAATCTCGTGTGATCATCAATAAAGGTCACAAAGCATTAATACGTCAGTGTTCTACATGGCCCCCAAATATCACTATAAATCATAGTAAATGGTGTTGTTGGTTTGTAGGGTTGGGTGGAAAAGGATGCACGATGATGTTTAGCAAACTGACAAACTTCAAATTGAAAAGAAGGACTTTTATTCCGAAATAAATTGGGAAAGAAGTATTTTAAACATTGAGAACTAGGTTGGCCTAACCTATAATGACATAACATGATATCATTATCTTTGAAAGCAGAAACAAAATTTAAGTTCTTTGACATTGTTTACTCAAGTTTGGTCCATCGTAAAAATAATAGAGTCCATCTTTTTCCTTAGCACTGCCAATCATCCTCCTCGTGGTCAACTCGTGAAACTCATAATAAGAAGAGTGGAAATTAGCTTGAAATTAATGATCAGAGGTAATTTTACTAATGGACAACAAATTGCAAGACAATTGAGGAACGTGGAGCACATCATGGAGAGTTAACAACGAAGTGAGTTTGATAGTTCCTATCCCGACAATTACCAAGAGTGAACCATATGCAATTTTGACTTCTTTATTGCCTGCACACGAACTATAGGATGAGAACAATTTGGGCAACTAGTCATATGATCAATTGAGCCAGAATCAATTATCCAAGAATGAATAGAGTTAGAAGTAACACCTAAAAATGCAGTAGAAAAAGAGTTACCCTTCTGTACCAAAGTACAAGATGGTGTTAAGGACAATTTTTGAGATTGAAACAATTTGTATAGGTGCTCTAATTGCTCCTTAGGAAAGGGGACTGTATTCGAGTTGGTAGAAGGTTCCTGAGTCTCTTTAGCAATGGCTTGGTAGGGGTGACTGTCACTTTTGGATTTTGGCTTCCAATTTGCTAGTTTGCCATGAAACTTCCAACACGTCTCCTTCGTATGCCACGATTTTTTGCCATGCTCGCACCACGGTTTCTTACGCTCGTTGTTGTTAGAATCAACACCTGTTGACACAAGAGTAGAGCTCTCAAGTTCCAGGTTGTAACCAGGTTTGGTGTTGCGCAGCATGATTTTTCTCCTTGACTCCTCATGTCTAACTTCAGAAAAAACTTCCCGTATAGAAGGTAATGGCTTCCTGCTGAGAATGCAGCCTCGGAGCTCTTCCAAACTCCGATTAAGGCTGGCTAAAAACATGTAAACCCTGTTGTTTTCTTGTCTTTTCTTGTGGCGATCGTGGTTGTTCGAGTTCTCCCTAACATCCTCATTACCCTGATCAAGTTCTTGCCATAACATTACCAATTCATTGTAATAAGTAGTAAGATTGCTATCATTTTGCTTGGATCTCCAGAGTTGAGTTTTCAACTCAAATATTTGAGAAGAATTCTCCAGGTTCGAATAAAGATCTCGAACGGCCTCCCAGACGTCTTTAGCAGTGAGAAGAAATAGGTGAGGTTTTTCAATGGAAGGTTCCATGGAATTAGCCAAGCAATAGTAAGAGAATTTTCAAACTGCCATTTTTTTAGATTAGGGTCACCAGCAGCAAGTTTCGATATTTGGCTAGTCAAATGCCCCATTTTGCCTCCGCCATCGATCGCCAATTTAACAGACTAAGCCCACTCGAGATAGTTGTGCCCATTGAGTTTTGTAACTGTGAGATAAAGAGCTAAATTCTGGAAATAGTAATCGGCAGATACAAGCTTGGGAGGAATAGTGGGATTGGGCGGAATGGTTTCGGAAGTATTGGAAGAGCTAGTAGGATTTCTTTGGGTGCCTGTCATCGCCGACTTATATGACATCATTAGAAGAAAGAACAAAATAGAAAAAGAGCACGAGGCTCTGATACCATGAAGGTTTTTTTAGAAGAAGAATAACCATTCTTATTAAATTTCAAGAGACACGATTACAATATGAATAGTAGAGGAAGGCCACAAAATCAGAAAATCAAATCTCCACAAATTAGCATATCAAATCAGCAGATCTCTAGGCTAGAAAACAGGAAATGAAACTACTAGAATCTGAAATAGTAATTTTCGATTTTATTTGCAATAAAATAGAATGTCCTAATTTATTCCCTAGAAATCTGCAAGATACAACCGGGTTATGGCACATGCAATGGACACATGTAGGTGAAAAATCTTTGCAACAATTGGTTAAGCGAGGTTTGTTAAAGGGTGCAAAGGTATGTAAGCTTGAATTTTGTGAGCATTGTATTTCTGGGAAAACAGACGAGTGAAATTTGGGACTTCAACCCACCGGATTGAAAATATTTTAGACTACATCCACACAGATGTATGGGGGCCTACCAAAACAGCTTCATTGGGTGGTATGCATTATTTTGTCACGTTTGTTGATGATTTTTGTAGATTAGTTTGGGTGTATGCTATAAAGAAAAAAAATGAAGTGTGATATTTTCCTTAAGTGGAAAAATTGGTTGGAACTCAAACTGGCAGAAAGATCAAATGGCTCAGATCAGATAATGGTGGTGAATACATGAGTGATCCTTTTATGAAGGCATGTCAAGATGAAGGTATTGCTCGACACTACACCACAACAGAATGGGGTGGTAGAGCACATGTATCGGACTTTACTGGAGAAAGTTCGATGCATGTTGTCAAATGTTGGGTTGGACAAAAGGTTTTGGGCTGAGGTTGTTAGATATGCATGTCATCTTATTAACCGTCTACCGTCATCTGCTATTGGGGGAAAAACACCCTATGAGATATGGTTTGGAGAACTTGCTAATAATTATGATTATTTACATGTATTTGGTACCGGAGTCAAAGGATATCGTCTTTGGTGTCTCGAGACAAAAGAATGATTCTAAGCAAGGATGTGACTTTTGATGAACTTGCGATGATAAAGAAAATAGTTTGTAAGGAGTCACTAGTTGAAGAAAAGGCCAGTGGTACTCAACAACAGGTGGAGGTTGAGACAATTTTCAGAGGCCCAATGAGATGTGAGGCTACACGATGTAACTTTGCAATTACAGTGGGGAACAGTGCGCAAGAAGAGGAGATTTCAATCCAAGAATCTTCATAGCAACAAGAATCAATTGTTTCTTAGAGGCCAAGAAGAGAAATTTGAAAAGTTGCTCGGTATGCTGACACGGTGGCCTATGCACTTCCAATTGTAGATAATGATGTTCCTTGCACTTTCAAGAAAGCAGTTAGGAACTCTGAATCAGAAAATGGAAAAAAACGATGAATGAAGAAATGAAGTCTCTTCATCAGAATCAGACTTGGGAGCTTACCCAGTTGCCCAAAGGTAAGAAAGAAAATGGTTGCAAATGGGTTTATAAAAGAAGGATTTCCAGATGCAAATAATGTTCACTTCAAAGCTAGATTGGTAGCTAAGGGCTATGCACAAAAGGAAGGTATTAATTATAATAAGGTATTTTCTCCAGTTGTTAAACATTCTTTCATTCGAATTATGCTGGCTTTGGTAGCACAATTTGATCTTGAACGAGTTCAGCTCGATGTAAAAATTTCATTTTTTATGGTGATTTGGAAGAGGAAATCTATATGACTCAGCCAGATGCATTTAAGGTTGCTGGAAAAGAAAATTGGGTATGCAAACTGGGAAAATAGTTGTATGGTTTAAAACAGTCTCCAAGACAGTGATACAAACAATTTCATCAGTTTATAATTGCTCACAAGTACATTAGAAATAAACATGATCATTGTGTTTAGTTTCACAGACTACAAAATGGTTCTTTTATATATTTACTCTTGTGTGTTGATGATATGTTGATAGCTTCAAAGAACAGGGAAGAAATCAACAAATTGAAAGGTCAGTTAAATCAACAGTTCGAGATGAAAGATCCTGGCGAAGCAAAGAAGATACTTGGCATGGAGATATGTAGAGATAGAGTAAAAGGGAGAGTTAGTTTGACTCACAAACAGTATTTGAAAAAGTTAGCAAAGTTTTGGCATGTCTGAACATTTAGAACCAGTTAGCACTCCGCTTGCTCCTCACTTCAAACTTAATGCATCTTTATCTCCTAATTCAAATGAGGAACGTAAGTATACGTCGCAAGTTCCTTATGCAAGTGCAGTTGATAGTTTGTTGCATGCAATGGTTTGTACAAGACTTGAAATTTCACAAGCTGTTGGTATGGTGAGTAGGTATATGCATGATCCGGGTAAAGGACATTGGCAAGCTGTGAAATGGATTTTACGATATATTATGAATACTGTTGATGTTGGTATAGTATTTGAGAAAAATAATACTATTGATCAACATATTGTTGGATATATGGATTCTGATTTTGCAGGTGATCTGGATAAACGTCGATCAACTACTGGATATGTTACATTTGCTAATGGTCCAGTGAGTTGGAGGTCTACCTTATAGTCTACTGTTGCTTTGTCTACTACAGAAGTAGAGTACATGGTAGCTTCATAGGTTGTTAAGGAAGCTATTTGGTTGCACGGTTTACTTGGAAATTTAGGAGTTGTTCAGAAGCACATTACTGTGTTCTATGATAGCTAGAGTGCTATTCATTTGGCAAAGAAAAAAGTCACCATGCATGAACGAAGCACATCGATGTTCAATTTCACTTTACATGGGACATAATTGATGAAGGCAAAGTACTTCTTCAGAAGATTGCTACAGCTGAGAATCCCGCAAATATGTTGACCAAGATTGTGACAACAATCAAGTTTAAATATTGTTTGGACTTAATCAATATCCTGCAAGTCTGAATACTTTTGGAAGGCACCGATTATGTGGAACTCCAGAGAATGTTTGTGACTGAAAATTTGTTGAATTTATCGTCAAGGAAGAGATTTGTTGTTTTTTTTGTCCCACATTGGTGGAATTCTTTTTTAAAAACTTTTAATTTGAGGGTATAAAAAGGAGCTTCCCTCATCAGTTGTAAACACACCTCTCATTTGTAGAGTTACAAATAGTATTTGTACTCTAGTGTATTTCTAATTTCCCCAAGTTGTAATTTTTTGGAAGTAGTGGATTGATTGTTGGCGCCTGAGGATGTAGGTAATTCTGTACCGAACCTTGTAAATTCTTGTGTTGTTCTTTATTGTTGTCTTTTATTAAGTTTCCGTATTGCTTTAGTTTTGTTATATATTCAATAGAAATAATTGTTGTATTGGTGTTTGACACAAGTGGGGTGCCCAACACAACAGTGGCATGAAGTTATTAAAGCAAGTTTGGACTTGATGAGAATGGATGGATAGCAATTTGGATTCTAGATGTTCTTCGGGAAGTCTGCGGATGGTTGTTTCTCAGATTTACCCTCTCTTTATTCCCCACATGGTCTTAAATTTCCACGAAACTGTCGAAATTTCCGATTTCCGTCACCCTTGAAATCAAAATGGCAATCGATTTCCGTCTTGCATAATTTCCGTCGAAATCTCAAGGAATCATCCGAAATTTATCGAAACCTCGAAATTTTAGCGAAATTTGTCAAAATTTATCGAAACCTCAAGAGTGAAGTGAAAATTTTCTTTTAATTTATTTTATTGAAACAAAAGGTTATCACAAGTGCTTTTGAAATTATATGAAAAAAATAAACTTATAGTAATATTTTATTTAACCATTCATGTCTAAATTATCAATATTTATATAATAAATAATATTTAAATGATTTATGAATTTCATTTGCATTAATTGAATATGTTTAAAGTACATTATCTTACAAACATGTTTGATACACGTACTATTTTACAACTTTTCCACCTCATACAAACATAGATGCATTTAATTTGTAATATATTAGTCTTAAAACTTATATTTTTATGTATGTTAACCATTTCTAAATTTTTACAAAGAATTCCATGCTTTACTACTAGTTTTTGTTATTTTTTCGAATTGAAATCGAAATCGACATCGAAATCGAAATTTCCGTAGTTTTGGAGCTTCGAAATTTGAGTCGAAATCGAAATTTAAGACCTTGATTCCCCATACTAAATTTGTGCTAGGTAAGGGGTGCTATTCGTTTTCGGAAAGACCTTTGGTTGGGGAATATTGTCTTGTTCAACTCTTCTGCTCACTTATTTTGATTGAGCTCAGGACAAAATGATCCCATTTCCTCTTTCCTTGTTGATCCGGATGGTCCTTTACCTTCCTAGAATTTTCATTTTAGGAGATCTATGAGCTATACGGAAACATATAAGTTATCTTCATTGTTCGCCCTATTGAATAATTGTTGAGAAACCTTGGAAGCTGATAGTCGATCTTGGCTATTGGATCCCTCGGGGGTTTATTCTTGCAAATCTTTCTGTGAATACTTGGTTAGCACTGACGTTTTCCTTCCACTCTACAAAAAAATTTGAAAGGCCAAAATCCCCCTTAAAATCAAAGGTTTATTTGGTTGGTTGTGCTTAGTAGGATAAATACTAATAATTTATTGCAGATTAGGAGGCCTTTAAAGGTTCTCCCCAGATATATGCATGTTTTGCTTTAATTGCTTAGAATTTGCTCTGCAGCTTTTCTTGCATTGTAATTTTGCATGGAAGGTTTGGATCAAGTTATTCAGTTATTTTGGGGAAAATTGGGTTTGTCCAGAGAGAGTGGAGGAGTTTTTGGCAATATGTTTTGTTGGGTTTGGTGGGAAGAAGGAAGGACAAGAGCTATGGATTAGTGCTTTATTTGCAATATTTTGGAGTTTGTTGAAGGAACAAAACTTGCATATATTTTCAGGGAAGAAATTATCATTTTTGTTGGTGTGGGAGAACATTCATTTTCTAGCTTCTTTGTGGTGCGTGGGTAATGGTAATTTCAAGGGGAAATGCTTTTCAGATATTCAGTGGGATTGGCATGCTCTATTGATTTCTTAAATTGTGCTGATTTCCTTGGGCTGTTTTTTTACCCGTGCGTGAAATCTTATCCTATCTAATGAATTTCTTTTACTATTTTTTTTTTTTTTTTTTGCTTTTGCACATGATGTTTTTCATTTCTGTCACACATGTGGCCATGACTGTAGAAAAAACAAAGATGCAATAAGACAATAATCGAATTAAATTTGTGAGCACATTACAGTAGTAGAGCTGTGGCGTGGAAGGGCTATTGTCCTTATAATTGATTCATGCCTATAGGGAAAGATTCTCAATGCAAATAGTTAGAATGCGTACAGTCTCCAGGATTACTCAGCTAGGCTTGGTTTTTTTGTGCTGTCACAAACTCCATAGTTTTAGGAGTTAGAGTGTTTGGTTACCCAACATATTTGAAGGAAAAACTAGTTTTACTTTTCCTAGAGTATTTTTTCGCAATAAGCTAGTAGAAAACACATAAGACGTTGAAAAAAAAAAAAAAAATTACAGGCAAACTACTTGAAAATTTATAGGCTACTGCTAGATGATGGAAAAGATGAAGAGGTAAGAAAAGAATAGAGATGAGAGTTAATTGTGTTTAGGAAAGGGTTGGAGCTAGCCTATTTATAGGCTGCATAGAGCAGTCACCTCAAGCCTTGGTTATTGAAGCAGATAATGGTATTTGACTGTTCAAATACCACTATTAAATATATAGCTGTTATAGGAAATAAAGATAAGAAAACTGCAGATATTACACCATGAAACTGTTGCCAAACCAGAAAATAAATAAGGAATAAAAACTGTCAGATTTTTGAACATCTTCAACAATCTCCCACATGTTTCAAATTATGGTACAAAACAAAAACAAAAGACACATGTTGGGTAAACCATGAAAAGTCATGGAATGGTTGACAATACCTTTCGGTTTGAGTTGCACATAGAGAATGTGTGCCATGTGTTATAAGAACTTGGTGAATTTTATATTCTTGAACGAACGTCTTTTAGTGTAACCCTATAAACACACGACTCACGTGACATTTATAAACACAAGGCTCTTGTGGGTTGGTATAAGTAGGCCATGCACCATTCCTAGATTTTCATGAATGCTCTAGAAAATTTTAGCCCAATAAACTTTCATAGGAAGCGGCCCTACTTCATACTCACATAGATGAATCTATCAAGTGTGTAACTACAACTAAACACATAACCTAAAGGCTATGGAAGAGATAAACTCAACCTCATAATCGTTGTAGTTGCACTATTCTAACACCACTGGGATGAGCAAAATGAATAACAATACTCAGCACACTACTTAATTACTTGTTGTTGCTAATTGAACCTAATTCATGGGATCTCTAATAAGACAGGTTGGGTTGCCATCATTAGTAGTTTATGCTAAGGGCTTAAAACCCATCCCCCTTGATGTTTCTTTTATTAGCTTTCTAGCTAGTCCTTTTCTTAGAGGATCCGCTAAATTTCTCTCTTACCTCAAATAACTCATTGTGATCACTCCTAATGAAATTAATTCTCCCAATATCTTATGTATTATGTGTATGTGCCTACTCTTGCCATTATAGGTCTTATTATTTGCTTGAGCTATTCCTTCTAGGCAATCACAACGTATAGACAGAGATGGTATGGGTCTTACCCATAAACGAATATATGACAATATATTCCTGAATCAATCAACCTCATCAGCTGTTTTCTCCAAAGCTATAAACTCTGCCTCCAGAAAGGACCTTGCTATGAATGTCTATTTTTGGGATTTCCAAGAAACAACAATATCGGATAAAGTGAAAACATTGCCACTCGTAGACTTGATCATTTGTATCTAATATCCAAGTAGCACAAGAAAATGCTTTTGCAGCTGTATGATATCCACAATAAAACAATCCATAATTTAGAGTACCCTTAAGATATTTTGACACTCTTTTAGGTGATGTCTAGTGATTATGCCCATGATATGATTATATCTACTTAGTCTACAACATATGCAATATCTGGACGTGTATAATTCATTGAATGCATTAAAGAATCCACTATTTGGGCATACTCAACTTTAGCAACAAGATCACCTTAATTTTTATTTAATTGTAAACTAGCATCATAAAGAGTTCTAATAGGAGCACGATCAAAATAATGAAAAATTTTCAGGAGTTTTTCCATATAATGTGATCGGGGTAAACAAATACCATTGTGCTCATGTGAACTCTTATACTCAGAATTGCATATGCTTGTTCCAAGCCTTTCATTTCAAGTTTTGAAGCAAGAAATAATTTGATTGATTTGACAATTTCTAAACTAGTGCTAAATGTTAATATATCATCAACATATAAACATTTATCACACCTTTATCATCATCAAATTTATAGTACACAAAGTTATTAGATTCATTGATTTTATATCCATCACTTATAAGAACATTATTGAACTTTTCATGCCATTCTGCTTGTTTAAGTCCATACAATAATCTAACTAATTTACAAACTTTATTCTTAGCACCATATACCTTATAACCTTTAGGTTGTTTCATATAAATTTCTTCTTCGAGATTACCATTTAAAATTGTAGTTTTTACATCCACTTGGTGTATATGTAAATTATACATAGAAGCTATGGCAATTAAAACTGTGTAGTTGTGAGCTTTGTAACTGGTGAATAAGTATAAAAAACGTCTTTTCCTTTCTTTCTGGTTATACCCTTTGGCTAGTAATCTAGCTTTAAATTTATTGTACTACCATCTAGGGTCAATTTCTTTGAATACCCATTTACACCCTATTGTTTTATGTCCTGATGGTAAATCTACAGGACCCATGTGTAATTTGTTTTTAGGGATACTAATTCTTCTTCAATTGCTTCTTTCCAAAACATAGCATCTAGGGAAGTTACAACTTCTTGATATGTAAGTGGATCATCTTTAACTAGAAAATTTGTTACAAAATTACATCCAAAAGTTGTTTCCTTTTTGCTTGTTTACTTTTCTTAAGTTTTCTACATTATTGTCAACAATTTCTTTTCCACTAGATGTTTTATTTTTATATATTTTTTTTATCTACTTTTTTTCTCTATGTTTTAGAGGAAAAATGTTTTCAAAAAAAAATTCTACATCTTGTGCTTCTATTATTGTATTAGGTTCTAACACATTATTATTTGATTTAATAATTACGAATCTATATGCAACACTGTTTTGAGCATATCCTATAAATACATCGTTAATAGTTTTAGGACCAATTTTCCTTTTCTTTGCTTCTTGCAAGCCTACTTTAGCTAACATCCCCACACTTTCAAATATCTTAGATTGGATTTACAGCCATTGCATAATTCATAAGGTGTTTTGTCACTTTTCTTAGGTGGTATTCTTGAGTATGTGATTAATAGTTGGATTAGCTTCCCCTCCCACATATTAGTAGGCAAACCTGAACTTACTAACATTACATTCATCATATCTTTCTATGTTCTATTTTCTCCTTTCAGCTGTACCATTCTGTCCAGGTGTATAAGGAGCTGTTATTTCACGTATTATTCCATTTTGTTCACAAAATTCATTTTAAAATCTTAAATCATATTCTCCTCCATGATCAGTTCTTAGCCTTTTGATTTTCCTATTTTTTTTTTATTTTCAATTTCTGTTTTGAATTTAATAAAAGGATTTTTAGCTTCATTTTTGCTTTTAATAAATAAACTACTATATCTTGAAAAATCATCAACATAGGTTATGTAATATCTCTTACCACCTCTACTCATCTCACTTTTAAAATCTCCTAAATCACTATGGAGGAGTTCTAATAATTGTGTGCTTCTAGTTGCACAAATTTAAATGTTTTCTAGTAAATTTAGATTCTACACAAATTTTACATTTTTCTTGTTAGAGTTACCTAAGCTTGGTATTACGCATAGATTCCTCATTTTTTAATAAGAGCAAAGTTTGTATGTCCTAATCTATCGTGCCAAAGATCTAAAGAATCAACTAAATAAGTAGAAGAACTAACAATTTTATTCATACCATTAAAAATAGTCAGCACAAGTAGTCCATTATTACAATAACTAGTACTTAGGAAGGCACTGTTACGAGTCAAGATCAATTTGTCTGACTCAAAAACCAATCTTATTGAGGATGGATCCAGAAATCAAGTTTCTTCTAGTATTTGGTACATGATGCACATCGGTCAATCTTAAGGTTTTTCCAAAGGTGAGCTTAAGGTTCACAATACCCTTTCCTAGTACAGGTGAGGATTGGGCATTATCTATAAACAATGTTTTAAAAGGTGAGGCTTGCTTGAAGGCAAGACATACCTAAAACGCCTTGAGGCTCAATCTAAAATACCAAATTCCAAAAAGGCTAACACATTAACCATTGAGGCTTACGTATTTGTACAAACGGCATGCCTTTTGCGCCTTTCTAGTCGAGGCTTATGCATTTTGAGTGTGATTCTCAAGTTATAATTGGCTAGAAAATTTTAACTCCGTGCTTATATAAAAGGAATTTCATAATATGAGTTGATTTTAAAGCTCTCCAACCTCAACCTTTCCAAGATAACTGAGAATTTTATCTTAAATTATGAAAATAATTTGAACTTTGTAATTCTATAGCTATCTATTGTCATGATTTATGTTATGAATTCAAGTTAGCAAGCCAACAAGTAGTTTGTAATGTATATCTGTGTTTTTCTTTATGATTTTCTTAATTTTTCCTAATTTTTTAAAATATATAATTTATTTTCATATTTTTATCTAAAATAAAATTCTCAAAATCAAAAGGCTTGTGCCCCTCCGCCTTAAGGCTTATGCTTTGCCTCTTAAGGGTTAAAATGCCTTGCCTTATGCCTTTGCCTTTTAAAACGTTGCCCATAAATACTAATTCTCCATCACCTTTTCATATATGTTGAAAATGTTACAATCACTGCATATATGTTTGGCGGGTTCCAGTATTCACTCCCATTCACGCAAACTTTCCACAAGATTCACCTTAGATACCACAATAGTGATCATCTAATCTTCCACTATATTGGCTTGAGTCTTATCACCCCTCTAGCGAGACCTACACTAAAGTGCATGATGTCCAGGTTTACCACAAACATAACATTTACCTCCTGTTTTCTTTATGTTGGAGGAGTTGTACCTCTGTGGGTTGTTAGAATGGTTGCTGTTTCAATTGTCTCCTCGGTTGTTGATTTGGTTGTGCAGCTGGTTGTTGGTTAGTTGTTTCCTCTAGCATTTGAACCTTTTGTTGTTGTAACTCCCTTTAGCTTGTTTTCTATTTCTGAAGTTCCCCCTAGATCTTGCTTGGTCAATCTTCCACCAAATTCGCCTTTCCTGTTACTTCATTATTCTGAACTGCCATTTTTCTATTAGCGTCTTCTATCCTTAGGTAGACAATTATTGTTCTCAATTCATGTCTTTCTTGTGCATCAAAGTTCCATTGGTCTCATTCCAGGATGGTGGCAATTTATTAATTAAGAGCTCATCTCGTAGCTTTCTTGGTTCCAGCGTTTTCTGTGATGTAGTTCTTGTTGAAAAGTTTCCATATTTCCTTGGCAGTGTAATACTTACCATAAACATCATAGAACTCATTTGACAAAGTATTGACAATGTAATTCTTGCTCCTCTCGTTATCTTCCTTCGACCTTAGGATGATAGGTTATTATTTCCTTTTGGTTGTGGTAGGGGGTTCTCTAAAACATAGACCATTGACAGCGTTTTCAAGGCAAAATAAATTTTTACTTTCCAATGCTTGTAGTTGATCCCATCAAAAGATTCCACATTGGTGAGATCAGACAGTAGTTTCTCTGATGTAGGGTTGAAGGCAGCCATCTCGGTTTTACAATTTTAGGAAAAACAAAGATGCAATAAGACAATAGTCGAATTAAACTTGTGAGAACATTACAGTAGTAGTGTGGAAGGACCACTGTCCTTGAAACTGATTTCGCGCTTACAGAGAAATATTCTTGATGCAAATAGACACAGTGCGCATAGTTTCGAAAAATAAATCAGCTAAGATCTTGGGTTTGTGTTCGCTCGCAAACTCCAAAGCTTTAGGAGCTATGATATTTGGTTACCCAGTGTAGATGAAGGAAAAGACTAGTTTTACTTTTCCCAGAGAAGTTACAAGGTAGTAGAAAACACATAGGATGTTGAAAACAAATTACAAGCTAACTACTAGAAAATTTATAGGCTACCACTAGATGATGGAAAGGATGAAGACTGTAAGAAAAGAAGAGAGGTGAGAGCTAATTGTGTTTAGGAAAGGGCTGGAGCTAGCCTTTCTATAGGCTACATAGAGGAGTAACTTCCAGCCTTGGTTATCACAGCAGATAATGGTATTTGACTGTTCAAATACCACCATTAAGCATATAGTTGTTGCAGGAAATAAAGATGAGAAAAACCACAGATATTACACCATGAAACTGCTGCCATGACCAGAGATATAAATAAGGAATAAAGACTGCAGAACTTAAAACATCTCCAACAGTGGCTACTTCAAGCAATATTTTGAGTGCTTGCATTCTAACAAATGGCATCATCACCATCTGTATCTTGAGATTTACTTTTGAAGTTCTCAATACTTTCCTTCATTTCCATATTAGCTACTTTGTTGTCACTTAACTGCTGGAAAACCACAGTTCTTTGGAACATGCAGCAAACATAGGTTCTGAATATTTTATTGCTTTTTCTGTTGTAAAGGGAGAGAATAAAAAGCTGGAAGTTCTTACATTTGAGATGGAGGCAACCATAGCTTCTCTGGAAGAGGAATTAGCAGTTGCACAAGAGGAAAAGGAAGAAGCTAGGTCCAGAAATGCAATTTTAGCTTCTGAATTGGATGCCCTCTCTGACAAACTAAACATGTCAAGTTCTGAACTGAATTCTTTACAGGAAGAGGTTTCAGGCCTTGTAAGATTTCTTTGTTCTTTTCTTGTCCTGTGCCTAATTTCACAAATTCTTTGGTTAATATGGTTGATTAGTTTATTTAGCAACATTATAAGAACTAAGAAAATGGCATGATGTGTTAGTATCAATATTTAGAAAAAAAGGAGATATTCTAAGTTACAAGATTATGTTAGAATTGAACTTATGAGTCATATAGTGAACTTTGGGGAAGTATAATTGAACAAACACTATGGATAAAAATGAAGGTTTTAGAAAATCAATTTTGTTCTATGTCTAGGGATCAATAACGGCATACATATATATGAAGGGTAGCCAAGGTGCAACGGTAAAGTTCTCGCCCATGTGACCTGGAGGTCATGAGTTTGAGGCATGGAAACAGCCTCTTGCAAAAATGTTAGGTGAGACTGCATGACATACGCAGGAGCCTCGTTCAGTGGGCTGCCCTTTTATGTATATATATGTATGTACATATGATGAGTTATAGATGTAGAACAAAATTAATTTTCTGTCCCTCATTTCTACCCCTAGTGTGCGTTCAATTATACGTCCCTGAAGTTTCACTATAAGTGTGTGCGCGTGTTTGCATTTGTGCATATATTAAGAACAAATTAGGCAGCATTTGGTTTACAATTTAAATTGGAATCGAAATCGGAATTCATTGGAATCGGAAACGGAATGCTAGATTCCTCTCTCATGTTTGGTTTAACACAGAATCGGAATTGAAATCGTATTTTAGTGTTTCGTAATTTTAGTATATATGAACATAGGAATAAAAAATGAGTCTAGTCAGTATAAAAAACTTATTCAATTAATCTAATATGACATAATAATATTATAAATATAATTATTATATAATATTATTTTTATTAAGCTATATAATAAATAATTTTTACAATAAAATCATTTTGATAATCATGTACTTGATTATACTTTACGTATTATATTTTATCATATTTATTATTATTATATTGTTTTAACTATATTATTAATATTATATTTTATCTTATATTTTATAAGTATTTTATTTTAATATGTAATTTATTGAATGCAAATAAAAATCTCATATTTTATAACACTATAACATAATTTATTATTTATAAAATAATAATATAATAAAACAACTACCATAACATTATATTTTATTACACAATAATATTTTATTCTTTTTTTTGTACATTATATAATTAATAAAATTTACTATTATATAATTGAATTAATGATATTGATTAATAATATAATAAAACAAGCACCATAGCATTATATTTTATTACACAATAGTATTTTAATCTTTTTTTTTTTTGCATATTACATAATTAGTAAAGTTTACTATTATATATATGTATTAATGATGTTAATAATATTAATTTTATCTTATTTTAAGGTTCTACATAATAATATTATAAATAATTATACTGCAGTTACATGACATGGTCTTAAATTTCCATGAAATTGTCGAAATTTTTGGTTTCTGTCACCCTCGAAATCGAAATGGCGATCGATTTCCGTCTTGTATAATTTCCATCGAAATCAACGAATCATCCCGAAATCTATTCAAATCTCAAAATTTCAATGAAAAATGTCGAAATTTTAACTATACAATGAAATTTTTTTGGAAAGAGATTTAGGAGTGAAGTGAAATTTCTCTCTTAATTTAATTTTTTTTTTATTTTTATTGAAACAAAATATTATTACAATTCCCTTTGAAATTATATGAAAAAATAAACTTATAGTAGCGTTTTATTTAACCATTTATGTCTAAATTATAATTATTTGTATAATAAATAATATTTAAATGATTTATGAATTTCATTTGTCTTAGCTGAATATGTTTGCTGTACATTATCTTACAAATATGTCTAATAAACATACTATATTACAACTTTTCCACCTTATACACAACAGAGATGTATTTAACTTGTAATATATTAGTTCTAAAACTTACATTATTATGTTTGTTAACCATTTCTAAAGTTTCACAAAGAATTCCATGTTTTCCTATTGATATCCGTTATTTTTTCAAATCGAAATCAAAATTGACATCGAAATCGAAATTTCCGTACTTTTGGAGCTTCGAAATTTGAGTTGAAATCAAATTTAAGACCTTTGTTACATCATACTATTTTATAATTTAATACTATTCTGTTACTTTTTATCTATTATAATATTATTACATATAATGTAAATATTAATATATAATATATTATTATATATTTATATTTAATGATGTCATAATATTAATATTATTTTTTAGATTTAAATAATATATATATTGTATTATATTATATTATAGTAATTATACTATATTAGGTGTAAATGGGGAGAAACTGGGAAACTTCAAATTACACTATATGTACATCAAGGGTCTGCATTGTGTCAATCTTTTTTTTTACTTTAGTTATGGATGAGCTTACTAGACCTATTGAAATTGAGCTTTCATGGTATATATTGTCTGTAGATGATATTTTCTTGATGTATTTTCACTAGAGATAGAGTGGAGAAGAATCTAAGAACTGCAGAGCATGCTTTAAAATCTGGAGGTTTCGAAATTAGTAGTAGTAAAGACAGAACATATGTGTGCAATTCTATATGGAATAGTAAAGAACATGTTAAACTTGATGGTCAATAAATTTTTAATGGTAGTGTATTTCATTAGCTTGGTTCTATTATGTAAACAAAAGATGAAACTGAAGTCAATGTGATACATGGATTCAGGTAGGTACGGTATAGTGGAGAAATGCATCTAGCATATCATGTGATCGTAAATTACCTTAAAAATTAAAATAAAATTTCTGTAGTGGTGGCTATAGGATCAACTTTGTTATATGGATCAAAATGTTAGGCAACTAAGAAATTACATATACAAAAAGTAAATGTAGCTAACAAGAATGTTAAGATGGATGGGTTGTGTAACTTGAAATGATCATGGGATAAAACCCTGTAGTAAGCTCCTGTAGCACTTGTAGAAGTAGGAATAGGGTGGGCAGGGTAGATGGTTTGGAGACTTTTAATATAGACCAATAGTGTTTCATTGGTAAAGAGTTGATTTAGTTGATGTTAGAGGTCATAGGTTGGGGGGGTGGGGTAGGTCCAGAAGGATCAGGATCAAGGTAATAAGAAAGATTTAACAGCTCTCCGACTTTCTAAGCTTGTTATCCTAGATTGTGCCTTAGGGCTTAGTTGTTGTTGTATGTTGAACTTAGGATGACTATATACTATTTTGGTTTAATTTATTTTATTTGATATATATTTGTTCCATTATACCAGAGACTTAGCTTGGAAGATTCTGAATCCAAACATCAAGAAATGGTCAGCTCTATCAATTTGTTGGTAGAAGAAAAGGAAGAGCTAGCAATGGTAGCCAAATTTTTGGTTCAATTCTTAATATAGCATTTTATTTACTGTTTTGTTTTGATTAAGCAAATGTTGGTTATTCGATTGCACTTTTAATTTTGCAGCAACTTACGGATGCCCTTCTGCAAATGGAGGAGGAAAAGACAATATGGTCTGCTAAGGAGAAAGCTTCTGTTGAAGCCATAGCAGAGAAAGCAAAGTCATTCAACACTGAGATGAGTTTGTCAAAAGAATTGTTAGAGGTAATGTTCAATATTCGATTGTCATACATGATAGAGAGTTTGTCAACAAAGAATCTGAAAGGTTTTAATTTTTCTTCAAGTTTATGTCCTCCTTGAGGGGATAGTACTGTCAATTTTCCTTCAGAAAAAGTACAACAAATAAAGCAAGATAAACTTTCCTTTTGTGATTTATGCATGTGCATGTGGGAGTGGGAGAAATGAACTATATAGTAAAGTTCTAGGTTGAACTAAGTGTATGTATTGAAAAAGGGATTGCCCTATGTTTTAAGTCACTTTCTTCATTGAAGCAAGCCATGAGAAATACAGTTCTCAGTATGCATCCATTTCTTTTGGCAAGTACAATATCGGTATAAGATGAATAAATAAAAAAATTGAACTATTTTTCATACAATGCTCAAAAGATGATTTTAGTGGAGAATGATTCTACTTTTTTTTCTTCTTTTTTTTTAGGGGGGGGGGGCTAAAAATGTTGGCTAAAGTGTGGTTGATGTATTGGTGCAGCAGAAGGGAGCTTTCCGAATTGATATGGTTGTTATGGTCATAGTTTTGAAAACTCAATTGGACTAGCTAGTTTGACTTGGTCGGATGGGAAAGAGTCAGCTCACCGTTCCAGATGAAGGGTCTGGATAGAAATTTTGGCGAACTGGTGTTCTAGTGTGGTGGAGGAGCCATTGGTGGGAGGGCCAAATGGTGCAAGGGTAGTAAGAGATGGAGAGATGTTTCAGATGAGGAGAGTGTAGGGAGTATTGATTTTGAATGTGAGAAAGGTTTACATTTGGATCGTATTCGGGATCAGTATGGATATTCCTCTGATTCTTGCACTGGCTGCCTCGAAGATTTATCTTATGTGCTGGGTCCTCCTTTAGAAGGTTTAAAGGGAATTAATATGTTTGATGATGACGCTACTAAAGTTGAACATAAGGTCAAGGATGGAATTCTGCTTACTCTAGTTCTAGAAATTCCTGGGAAAGACATTGAACTCAGTGTCTATTGGAGGAATTGGGCTTTAAGTTGTCTGATCATTGAGGAAATGAAGTTAGGCTTGATGGGGGGAAATCAAAGGTGAAGAAGGGTCAAAGGGTCAAAGTGGAGTGGAAACTAAGTTTGAACTTTGGAGAACTGCTTTAGAGTTTAAATGTTTTAGGATAGGTAGGAATAAGATAGAATCTATGAAATGTAATTTTAGTAATGTATGGAGGAGTAGCAGAGAGAAGATTAAATTGATAATCAAGAAATTAATAGCATTTATAGATTTTGATATCTTGGATCTATTATGCAAGTGGAAGGGGAAATTGAAGAGGATGTGATATATAGAATTAAAGCAGGTAGGGTAAAATGGAGGAGTACAAAAGGTGTTTTGTGTGACTGTAGAATACCCTGAAAATTAAAAGGAAATTTCTATAAGAGGCTATGCTTTATGGTTTAGGATATTGGGCAACTAAGAAACATGTACAAAAAAGTTAACGTTGCGAAAATGGGAATGCTAAAGTGGATGAGTGGTATAACATTAAAGGATAAAGTAAGGGCGAGCATATATGCAATAAACTAGGCATAGCACCAATTGGATACAAGATAAGGGAGGGATGACTTAGATGGTTTGGACATTTGAAGCGCAGACCTAGAAGCGCACTTGTGAGGAAGAGTGAGTTAGTTATTGTTTTTGGCATGAAAACGGGTAAGGGTAAATAACTTAGAATGAGGCAGTGAGGAAGGATTTAATAGATCTTAATCTAGTAAATGAAAATGCTCTTGATTAGGTGAATAGGTGTAAAAGGATTCATGTAGTTGATCCCACCTAGTGGGACCTTAAGGCTTGTTGTTGTTGTTATAATTGTACTATCTCTTTCTTAATATATTTTATTTTGTTATCAAAAGTATATGTATATATATGACCAATTGGACCACCGATTGAACCGACCCAGTGGCTTCACCAGGTTGGTCACTCGTCCGAGTTTTAACACCATGGTTATAATCTAGTTTTCTTGGTTTAATTAGAGGGCTTGAGGCTGATTACTAAGAGAGGGGCTGCCTCTCACTATGAGTTTCTAATGATCATGGCATTGATATAGAGGGTGGTGCCTTTGTAAGGGTGGGGCTATAGTAGGTGTTTCCTGCTGTTCTTCAGGCTGATCCCCATCTAGTGACGTTGGGTTTATATAGAGTTTGATTTGAAAATTTCGTATTCAGTTTTTAAAAAATTTAGAACACTTCCTTGCCCCTTAAATTGTAGCTTTTATCTTTTAATTTTTAGTCCATAATCATTTTCTCATTTATTTATGTTAGATTACCACTTTACCTAAAAGCTTAAGTTGTTAGGCTGAGGGCCAACAATACATATCAAGCTTTAACACTCCCTGCATGTGCAGCCCAACAGCATGTGGAGAGCTAAAGACATTTTTTTTTTAATATTTTTTTAGAGCTAAAGACATGATAATATGACCCATTATAGGAAATACAATCATTTTTCAAATACCATACAATAAACACAGGCAACAAGACTAGAACTTTGGACCTCTTGGTAACCAGCTTTGATACCATGTTTACCACTTTACCAAAAAGCTTAAGCTTTTAGGTTGTGGGCCAACAATGTATATCAAACTTTAATAATTCTCTTTGCTGTTGTGGCCATATAAGCCTCAATTTTTTTAATTTTTTTTTTATTATTTGCCTGAATGATTATGAATGTGATAAAATGTCAGCTGAGAGAAGAATTGGAGTCTTGTAGAGAAGAATGCAGGGTCCTTGAGGAAAGATTGGCATCTTGTGAGGAAAAGGCAGCATCGGAGAAAAATTGCAGGTTTGTTCGACAATTGGATCTTCACTCTTTGGTTAGCATTGTTTAATTTGGTTGGCCAAACTGATAATGTTCCATATGTCCCTGCCCCATCTGCTCCTCCTCACCACAACATCAAGAAAAAATGTTTAAGAAGATCAATACAAGAAAAAAAAGAAAAAACTTTTCTTGCTGCCACTCTTTTCTATATCAAATGATGAAAAATGAAAGCACGTCACCCCTGTGGGAAAAAGAAAAGGAAACCATCACTCTTTCAGACCAAGTCAATAGCATAGTTGTCAAATCGAGATTCAAATTGTGATTTGAAATCCCAATTTTTCAGAAATTGAGAATTGAATCAAAGTGAGATTCAGTACAAATTTCCAAAATTGACTCCAAATGACATGCATATAGTGATCTATCAATGCCAAGAAAAATACATTTAAATTTTAAAAATAAAAAAGTCATATTTCTATTGCATGCTTTCCCTAAACAATAAAAAGGGAAGGGGCTGAGAAAAAATAATAAAAAATGAACTTAATGTTGTTTAAGGGAAGGAATCAAGAAAAAAATAATGAAAAATTGTATTTTTTGTGTTTGCCATCAATTAAAAATATCATATTCATTCATTCACTTTCTCTAGTTAAGAAGAAGAAAAAAAAAGACAGATAAATAATTGAACAAACTAGCCAAAAAATAAAAAAACCAACTGGTTGGTGTTTGCCATCAATTAAAAATATCATATTCATTCATTCACTTTCTCTTGTAAAGAAGGAAGAAAAAAAAAACTTAAAATAAAACAGATAAATAATTGAACAAACTACCAAAAAAAAAAAACCAACCGGTGATTCTAAACAATAAAACAAAACATGAGTACCACCTTAGCCAACGAGTGTTTTGCCCCTTCTTCTGAATGTCAAAACAACTATACTCCAACATAACACCTAAAGTTCTCATCTCCTCCTTTTCAGCACAGAACTAATAGACAATGAACAGAAGGCAATTGTGTAAAAAACAAGCAATAAAATGAAGAAATGCTGTTTGGGGATTTTTTTCTCTGACTGTATATGAAATATTCAGAACCATGCGAATCGATGGATTATTCAAGGGGGGAATTAATAGACTCTGCAACTATTTGGTTGTTTTTTAATTCTCTTGTAAGATTTGAATTGATTTGGTGTGGAATTGATATGAATAGTATGAATTGATCTTCAAATTATAAGATTCTAACAACTATGCTTAATAGATGATTCTTGTTCTTACTCGAAACCTCATTGACTATCTACACAATTGGCATATGTTCTTTTTCACTCCTTGATTGACATCAATTTTAATTCTGCTGCAGTATGGAGAAGTCTTCAGAGATTGATGTACTAAAAAATGAGCTACAAATAGTTGATGTTGAGAGCAAAAGATCTCAAGAAGTAAGTTTCGCTGCTTTATCCTTGCTCCATCCCACTTCCTCCTAAGTTTACATATTCTTGTTTGACAGAATCTTAAAAACCAACTATTTGCTATGACGAAAGAAAGGGATAAAATGGCAACTCAGATTGAGGAGCAGCAGAAACATGTCATCGATGTCCAAATTCTTACGAGAAGTTACAATGAGCAGGTAGGTTTTTGAAAATTCTCTACTAAATTTAGCTCTAATTAATCATAGTATCATTTGATAATGTGAAGAAGTCTCTTCTTTGATAGTTGTTGAATGCAAAAGTTCAATTGGAGGAACTGACAGAGAGGAATTCTGGCTTGGAAACCAAGATGCACAATGTGAGTATTGGTACATTTATTTATTTATGCAGCTAAAATGTGTGGTTTTGCATTCTTATCAGTCCAATAGGTGGTGCAGATATTGTTTCATTGAAATATGTAAATGTTAGGATTCCATAATCAATTGGGATTTCTAATTAATGTGTTGGGATTCCCAAATCAATTAGGATTTCTATTCAATGTTATGATTCCCAAATCAATTAGAATTTCTATTTAATGTGTTAGGATTTCAACTCAATTAGGATTTCTATTTAATGTGTTAGGATTCCCAAATCAATTAGGATTGAATCCATTAAGGACTTGGACTGGGAATTTTTACATTCCTAATAGGAGTAGGGTTCCTTAGCCTATTTATATGTAACCTTATGCAAATTTTTTACTCAAGCAATAATATAATTCAGAGCCTTTCGCTAATTGAAGCCAGACCCCTTTAAAGTGATCAACCCTATTTTCTTTTTCTATTTTCCATCCTTTCAATTTCCCCAATTTTCCCCTACGATAAAACCCTCAGGTCTTGCAATTTGGTATTAAATACGGTGTTCTGGTGGCTGCCATTAACCTGTTGGCAAAAGCAAGATTTTGAAATTCTTGATCTTTGTTCATACGCAATGGCCTCTAACAATTCAGCAAGTCCCAGATGGAACTTAGGCTAAAGGTTCAATTTAGCAATATGTTTAAGCCTTAATTTGAAAAGATCCAGCCATCCCTCTATAAACTACTTAGTGCATCTTCCTGTAAAGCAAGAGATGATGCCTCTACATCAGTGAATCATAAGAAGCAGCCATATGTGTGCAAAGGAGGTTACTGTTAGTGGTTATTTAGTCACTTAGCATTATTATTATGTGTTATAGTTTTGTTAGTAATAAGTGTGAGTTTGTAATGGTATTATGGTCATTCCTATTGTACTTGCCATATATTATAAATACGGGGAGAGACCTAATATTGAAGTTAGGTCTCCCATTTTACCCAATTATTCAACATGGTATCAGAGCATGATGCTGAAACCTAAACCCTAATTGTTACCACCACCATGAAAACTGAACCCTAAAAGCCAAAATCTGCTGCGTGTTTACCATCATAGAAGAATTTCCAGCAACATGATAGCCCTAGAAAACAGCCAGCAGCTGCCAGAGGCAGACTAATCGCAGGAAATTTCCTGGGCGACACTGCCAGTTCAGGAACACAAAATCTAATAGATTTTGCAAAAGCAGCATCATAGTCACCAACAGACACTGCCGATCTGCCTCTCACTGAAATCCCATCTCCAGGAAGTGTCCCATGTGCCCTCACGTGCTGGTTGAATGGTGCCAGGGCTGACCCCAAGCACTGGCGTGTGAAGTTCCTTTCAGGCATGTTTTTGACCTGAAATCATCCAGCAGTGATCCAATCCCTCTGTTAACATGTTGATGGAGTTTTTCATGATTTTTTTGTCCAAAGATCTGACCTTTCTGTAATGGCTCATGTGCGGCACCCAAGGAATGGTTGTTTGATGCTTCGTGAAGCTGTTCATCAATGTTTATTGAGTTTATTGGGTCTGAAACAGTGGGGTTTGCTGTTTTTTTTTTTTGTTTTTCGATTCAATGTCCTAATTACTTCCATATACCCGAATATCAAGCTGTTGGGGACGTGTTTTGCTCAAAGATCCAATCTTTGTTTTGGTCATGCACTCGTGGTAATTTGTTGATTGTTGTTCAGTGTTACTAAAAGTCATTGGTGACTCTCTTGGAGCAGTGGTAGTGTTCATAAGCTGTTTTTGTGAGGCTGTTCCAGTGTTATATAAGTTTGTTGGTGATTTGTCCATGGTAATTTCAGTGGTTCACCTCTCCAATTTTTCCAGTGCTGTGTGTAGCTTTCTTGGGGCTGCATCTGAGTTTCTTGGTGCTGTGGCAGCCCTGTACTGATTTATCTGTGACTTGTTCATGGTTGGTCACCTTGTTTGTGGTTGTTAATTAATCTTGTTATCATTGGTCTGAATTTGTGAGTGTTGGGATGGAGTTTGCGAATCCCAAAAGTATGGTTCCCTCGTTAGTCACTTGTTTGAGTGAACTGTGTATTGTGACTATATCAGAGGAGCATTCAAGGTTTCTACGGTTTCAATCGTCTCAACAAGAATCTTATCACATTGCATATTTTGCCCAGAAAGGTAATCATACAGTCTATATGTCATCTGGTATCATCCCCACTAGTCCTTGGGTTATCGATTCTGCTGCAACTAACCATATAATTGGTGCAACCAACTTCTTTTCTGACCTCCAATATCCTAAAAATCTACCTCAAGTTACCCTTGATGATGGGTCCACTATTGTTGTTAAGGGGATAGGAATCGTAAATCCTACTCCTTGCATCTCTCTTTTTTCTGCTTTATAAATTCCTAAATCTCCTTTCAATCTCTGGTCAATTAGTCAGCTTACAAACTTAGTTAATTGTTCTATTACTTTTTTTTCCTGATTATGTGGTTATTCAGGATCTGAAGATGAGGAAGACAATTGGCACAAGGGGTGAGACTCGTGGACTTTACTTGAGTTTCCTTCTCTTTCCATTGCCCGCACAGTCACGTCTACACCACTTCAAATCCATTTTCGCCTTGGGCATCCTTGGACAAGTTGAAACAGCCAGTTCCTACATTGAGTTATGTGTCTAATCTTTAGTATGAGTCTTGTCAATTGGGAAAATATCATCATGTTCCCTTTGCTTCCCAAGTCAGAAAATGAGTGGTTAGTCCTTTCGTGCTAGTCCATTCCAATATTTGGGGTCCTAGTCATGTCACGTCGAAGTTGAGGTTTTGGTACTTTGTTACATTTGTTGATGACTACTCTAGGATGACTTCGTCATATTTAATGAATGATCATTTTGAGTTTTTTAATATCTTTTGTTCCTTTTGTTCCCAATAAAGACTCAATTTGATATGCCAATCAGGATACTTCATTGTGATAATGCTTAGGAGTACTTTTGTAACCAATTTAGTACCTATATGACTAATTTTGGTATGATCCATAAGTCCTCTTGTGCCCGCACTCTGTAGAAGTGGAAAAAAAACATATTCTTGAAGTCACTCGTACCCTATTGTATCTAATGAAAGTCCCCAAAGTTTTTTGGAGTGATGTTGTGCTCATAGCTCTCTCCCTCATCAATGAAATGTCATCCTCTGTCCTTGGTGGCAAAATCCCATATTCAGTTATCTTCCCTAAGGCTCCTTTGTTCTCTCATCCTCCTCATATATGGCTGTGTCCTTTTTCCATCAATTAACTCCAACAGATAAATTGGATCCTTGTTCTATCAAATATATTTTTCTGGGCTATTCCTATACTCAAAAGGGATATCGATGTTATTGTCCGACTTTACATCGATTCTTTGTCTCTATTCATGTGACCTTTTTCGATTCTACACCATACTTCTCTGATTCCTTCAGTTTTGTTGACCTTGATGAGTCCCTTCCTCTGCCTTGCCTTCCAGATCCAAACCTATTATTTGTGCCCAATCCTCCTACATTTGCATCTAGTTTGAGTCCTTCTTGTTGCTTGGATCATCCTTTTTTGCAAGCATACACACGACGACTTAAGGGAGGATTGCCTCCTCCAACTTCTACTACTGTTGTGAAAATTCGCAAGTGCATGAAATCGTAACAAGTGTTATATAAAGAAGGATGTCGAACCCACGAGGTCTATTTACCTAATAACTATTGAAATTGTTCTAATTCTAAATTATTTGAAAATCAAGAAAAGTGGTGGATTTTGAATCTAAAAAATAAAATGAAAACAAATAAAATTAAATAAACTAAATACTTAAAAAGAAGAAGATTTCACCCTAGAAGAAAACACTAAGGCATCCGACTCACCTTACCAATCCAATCCCAAATCCTAATCAATCAATTATCATCCTATTTGACAGCGAAATATTCTAACTTATCTAAGACCCTCTGTCGAGTAGAATTAGAATTACCCAAAATATGATAACCTACGATATGCGAATTTAAAAGCATTTGAGTACATTAAGATTAATAATATTTCACATAAGAGCCGCACAAATCACGTTGGCACATTCCTATTTTTCGTTCAATTCACGGCACACATCATACGAAGCTAAACTACATGCATTATCTCTCGAATTAACATGCACAAAAAATCACTCAACTATTGGCCAGATAAGTGAAAGCATTAAACTCAATGATGTATACTCACAAGGAATGATAAAATTATGATCACATAGAAATAAGATTTGGAATTGTCATGGAGAGGTTACATCGTAACCTTAGCAATAGCAATTAGCTCATAATAGAATCAAAACAAACCCTAATAATTCTAGAATTGATAATGAAAATTGTACGAAGAGAAGATGAAAGAATTAAAAATGGAAAATGTATGTAGATCGAGAGTCTCAATTAACAACAACTCCAATTCAGCTTCTCTCTTCTTCTTGTTCCAAGCTTTGAATTCCTCTCTAATGGTGAAGAAAATCCTCCTCATTTTTTGCCAGCTTCGAATCCCCTTTTTATAAAGCTCTGGTTGTCCTCCCTTCTTATCTCCCCAAAGCAAGATTCTCCAAATCCCCTCCTTTTATGCCACCGCCTTGATGTGCGATTTTCTCTATTGAGGTCTTCCCATCTTTGAAAATATTCAACACGAAAGTTGTGAGATTTTTTCTTAGCTTTCCGCAGATACCAAGATTGCCCTTTTTGGAGTTCTCTAGTAAAAGTTATGCTCCATATACTAATGGTGTTTCATGAAATTCGAGAGAGGAATTTGAGTTTGAAAATGACTCTTGATGAAGGGAATTTGAATTTGTAAAGGAAAGTTTCCTCCTTATCCCATGACTCCTTTTATTTATTTATTCCTAAACTAAAAATAAACAAAATAAATCAAAACTCTAATAAATAATAAAATTAAACACAAACTAGCATAAAAATAAGAGCGAAAGTATGACAAAACTTGTATAGAAATTAAACACATCAACTACTGTGCCTCTAGTTCCCTCGTCACTCGTTAGATGATCTTATTTCCTATGATGTTGATCTTCCTATAGCTGTTCGGAAAGGTAAACACACTTGTACCAAACATCCAATCTCTAATTTTGTTTTGTTATGATTTCTTGTCACCCTCTTATTACTATTTTGTTAGTACTTTATCTTATGTTGCTCTTCCAAAATCTATTTTGGAGGACTGCAATGATGGAAGAGATGCATGCACTACATGATAATGATACTTGGGATTTGGTAGCTTTTCCTCCTAATAAGTCTATGGTTGGTTGTCGTTGGGTGTACAATATGAAAGTCAATCTTGATGGTTCCATGGCTCGTTTGAAGGCTGCCTTGTTGCTAAAGGATATACTTACGTGTATGGTTTGGATTATTTAGACACATTCTCTCCAGTTGTTAATTTTGCCTCAGTATATTTGTTCATCTCTTTAGCCACCACTTGTCATTGGCCTCTACATTAGTTAGATGTGAAGAATGCTTTCCTATATAATGATCTTCATGAGGAGGTAGGTATGGAGCGACCACCTAAGTTTGTTGCTCAAGGGAATTAGACTTAGTATGTCGGCTTAAGAAATCATTATATGGATTAAAACAATCTCCAAGTGCATGGTTTGAACATTTTAATTTTGTAGTAGTTGAGTTTGGCCGCCATCGGTGTGTCGTAGATCACTATATTTTATCGTCATACTTGATTTTGCAGGATTTTGCTTATTGTGTAAGTGGATGACATTGTGATCACTAGTGATGATGATCGAGGCATCCAGGACCTAAAGCCTTTCCCACAGAGTAAGTTTCAGACAAAGACTTGGTATAATTGAAGTACTTCTTGGATATAGAAGTATCGAGACCTCGTACAAGAACTGTCTTGTCACAAAGGAAACATGTTCTTAATATTTTAGATGAGACGGGGGTGTTGTGATCCAAACCTATTGATACACCCATGGATTCCCACAGTAAGTAGTACTAGGTATGGGTGATTTGTTGCCTAGCCCAGGTTGGTATCAGAGACTTGTTGGAAAGTTGAGTTATCTCACTGTCACTCGACCAGATATATCCTTCACAACAAGTTTTGTGGGTCAATTTCTTGATTCCAAGAGAACAAGTCTCTAAGATGTAGTAATTCGTATTTTGAGATATCTCAAAGGTGCACCAGGGAGAGGTCTCTTATATTAGGACCAGGGTTAAACTCATATTCAGGGATACTAGGCCAGGTCATCTTTCGACTGAAGATCCACAACTCGGTATTGTATCTTTGTCAGTGGTAATTTGATGTCTTGGAAAAGTAAGAAACAAACTGTGGTGGCTAGGTCAAGTGCTAAGTCAGAGTATAGGGCTATGGCGCACGCTACATGTGAACTTGTTTGGTTGAATAACATGTTGAAAGAACTAGGTTTCCCACATTCTCAGCCTATGTAGTTGATGTGTGATAATTAAGCTGCTATTCATATTGCCTCCAACCCGATCTTCCACGAGCAGACAAAGCACATTGAAGTTGATAGCCACTTTATTTGGGAGAAACTTGTATAGAAGCTCATTACAAGAAGTCTGAGTTTCTACTTACTGATTTTTTCACTAAAGCCTTGGGAAGTGCTGTGTGAAATTCATTTGCAACAAGCTAGGAGCATATGATATATATGCTCCAGCTTGAGGGGGAGTATTAATGGTTGTTTAATCATTTAGCATTATTATTATTGTCAGTTTTTGGTCTGAATATCCCTTCCATAGGGTTGCTTTCATTATATACGAGAACTTAGGAGAACTTTACATATTTATTGCCATATTTTCAGGCTGTTTTTCAGCACCTAAATGCTGCCAGAATTTCAGGCACATGTTCAGTGCCAGCATGCTTCCTGATTTGCAGCTGGTTTATACAATATAAAAACAAACTAAACTAAGCTATTTACAACATAAAATTCAAAACATGTTTTCCTACACTCCCCCTCAAGCTGGTGAATAGGTATTTTCTATTCCCACCTTGGATACAATACTCTGGAGGGGTAAGAACATCAGCAAGTTGGCCATGTGTAGACACATAAGGTGTACAGATCAATCCGCTCTCCAACTTTTCTTTGATGAAGGGTCTATCAATTTCAATGTGCTTTGTTCGATCATGCTGTACTGGATTATGAGCTATGCTGATTGTGGACTTATTATCACAATAGAGTCTCATCGGACCATCCCACTTAATCTTCATGTCTTCTAAGATAATTTTCAACCAAAGTAGTTCACATTCACCCTTAGCCATTGCTAGGAATTCTGCCTCTGCACTAGACCGAGCCACCACATTTTTTTTGTTACTCCACGTCACAAGATTTCCACCAAGAAAGGTGCAATATCCAGAGGTCGAACTCCTGTCCACAATTGACCCAACATAATCAGCATTTGTGTATGCCTCAAGAACTAAGCTTCCGTTCCTTTTAAACAGAATACCTTTTCCTGGTGTCCCTTTGAGGTATTGTAACACTCGGAGGGCTGCCTGCAAATAGACATCCTTTGGGCTATGCATAAATTGACTAATCACACTCACCACATAAGCTATATCCGGTTGTGTGTGAGATAGATAAACGATTCTTCCTACCAGGCGTTGGTACATTTCTCTGTCTACTGCAGCATCCTCCTCTACCTTTCCAAGTCTAAGGTTAGGATCTATTGGAGTACTTGCTGGTTTGCATGCCGTTTTGCTGGTTTCTTTGAGGAGATCCATAACATGCTTTTGCTGAGATATAAAAATGCCCTTTCTAGAGTGAGCCACCTCTATCCCTTGTCGTTGGCAAATGGAGTATTAGTATTTCTGAATCTATTACTCTTGAATCTATCCTCCATGTTCCTAATTTATTGTGCAATTTTCTGTCTATTAGTCAGTTAACCAAACAGTCTAATTGCTCAGCTAAATTCCTACCCACTCATTGTGTCTTTCAGGACCTATCATTGGGGAAGATGATTGGCAGTCCTAAGGAATGTGACGGGCTCTACTACTTCGACAAAGCTAATGTGAATGGACCATGTCCTCCTACTATTTGTAATTCTGCATCTAGTACTAGGGAAAGTGAACTTTTGTTATGGCACAAAAGGATGGGACATCCTAGTTTTTAGTATTTGCAGCACTTATTTCCTTCAATATGCTCGAATAAAACTGCCTTAGATTTTCAGTGTTAGGTGTGTGAACTTGCCAAACACCATCGTACTACTTTTCCTAGATCTCAGTATAAACCATCCATGCCATTTAGTCTAATTCATAGTGATCTATGGGGACCTTCTCGTACTCCTAATAGGACCCATACAAAATGGTTTATTACTTTTATTGATGATCACACTTGTCTGTGTTGGGTATATTTATTGACTGATAAAACTAAGGTTCGATCAGTCTTCATGAATTTTCACTCTATGATACAAACCTAGTTTCGTACCAAAATTCGAATCCTTCGTACTGACAATGGTACTGAGTATTTCAATCACTCTTTGGGCACGTAGCTTCAAGAGAATGGTATTATCCATCAAAGCTCTTGTGTTGACACCCCTCAACAAAATGTGGTTGTTGAACGGAAAAATCAACATATCCTTGAAGTTGCTCGTGCCTTGTTGTTCACCTCTCACATGCCAACAAAATTTTGGGGTGACTCAATTTTGACAGCCACATACCTCATTAACTGAATGCCTAGTAGAGTCCTATCCTTTGCAACTCCGCTCCAAAAACTCCAAGAGACTTTTCCCAATTCTTGCCTCGACTCACATCTTCCACTTCGTGTCTTTGGGTCCACTGTATTTGTCCACATTCGCGCACCCAAGAGAAACAAATTGGATCCCAAAGCACTTAAATGTATCTTTCTTGGTTACTCTCCCACACAGAAGGGTTACAACTGCTATGACCCGATCTCCCAGAAACTCTACGTCTGCTTGGATGTCACCTTCTTCGAACATACCCCCTACTACTCGCTTCAGGGGGAGTCTTTGAGTAAAGCTCGACCCTCAAACTTAGACTACTTCGATATTGCTGTTTTCGAGACCACTCCATACCCTATATCTGCTCCTTCGCCTAGTACAGAAGGAAACTTGAACTCAAGGGGAGATGTGGGAATACAAACAAATAAGGAAACACTTGTCTACTCAAGAAGGCCAAAATCAAAGTCCAAAGAGACACACACTTTCGAAGCACCAAATAAGTCAGAATCGGTGATAGTTCCAACTCCTCATGAGTTCAACTCCAATCCCGACCAAGTAAAACATGACTTACCCATTGCTCTTAGAAAACAACCTCGTTCATGTATGCTCCACCCTATCTCAAAATTTGTATCTTACAATGCTCTTTCTGCCAAGTGTCGTGCTTTTACTTCTAACCTTGGCAGAATCCAGATTCCTAAAAACATTCAAGAAGCCTTGGAGATTCCAGAGTGGAGAGAGGCAATCGTGGAAGAGATAAGGGCACTAAAAAAGAATGGAATTTATTTGCAAGAGTTTATTTGCAAGTTGGACATTATCAATATCTATGATCCAACTTGAGGGGGAGTGTGGAATTACGGCCATCAGTGTGAACGGTGGCCACGGTTGGTGAATGATGGCCAGCAGTGTGAATGACGGCCACCTACCATGAGATCTTGCCACAAGACAGAGGCTATAAATGAGACCCCCCACCGAAGCTAAATATATAACTCAACTGCAAGTTGTGTCCTCTTCTGTTTTTTCATATTTTATTCTCTGTGTACATGTTAAATAGGGACTCAAGTATGTAAAGAATACACAATTGAATATACAATTGTTTCTTTCTCATTCTCTACAATACCCCTGAAAATTATGGTGTAGTCCCAAGAGGGGGGGTGAATTGGGTTTATAAAATTCTTTTAAGTCTTTTTACAAATTCACGACCTTTTGTATACTTAGCAAACACACAAGAATGTTTTGATTTTAAATGCTTAATTAAACCAACCACAATCCACACTCAATATCAACACAAGCCAAAGATTCTTAATGAGATGCTTTAAAAAATGTCAATCAATCAGCCAATCAACCAATTTATCATTCACAAGTTACCAACACAAAGTTGCAGCAGAGCTTCCTTAATTCAGTGTTTGTATAACTTAGCGTAGAGTTTGGTAAAAGCCCTGTATTTATGAATTTTTATGCGCTTCCTTTTAACCAAGGTTTCCGCAAACGATTAATCAACATACTCCCTTTAAGGTTTTAGCAAAAGATTAATCAACGTATTTCCTTAAATTAAAAGTTCTTTTCAATCTCAATTGTTTCAGCTTCCTGCACTTGGATACACAACCATGTAATTTATATATGCATAAATTGAAAGAGTAAGGATAGAGAATGAGACTAAGATTTTTACGAGGTTTGGCTTATACCCAGCCTACGTCCTCGCCTTAGGTAAGACCACCTAAGGATTCCACTATAACGTTCCTTTGTGAGTAGAAAAAACCGTTACAATCCCTCCTTTAGGGTGGAGCCCCCTATCCAAACGATACCCCACGCTCGGTGCAATGATCCAATAACCCTAAACCGTCAAAGAAAACAAGGAAACAAGAAATATTTCTTTTGTACAAGAGATGCTCTCAAATAGAGTTGGTTAGTACAATTTATAGCACTAATATACTTCAAAGTAAATATCAAAGAGAATGAGATTTGAAGCTCAAGAATGTATCACCGGAATTCTTCTCTTGATATGAATCAGTAACTCAAAAGTTTGAGCTCAGAGAAGAGTGATCAGAGACTCAGTATATCTCAAAAAATCTCAGTAAGAATATGTGAGCAAGAGAGCTTTGAGAGAGAGTGAGCAATATGGCTTGAAAACTAATTTTCAATTCTTGGTACTGATTTGATTTGAGGAACCATGTATTTGTAGGCTCAAAAAGTGTGTAATTTGTGTTGCCCAAGTTACTTGGAGTGTTTCCCAAGTTTATACAAAGTTTGGGGCACAAGCAACATAAATTTGAATTTAAAAATCTGTTTAAAAAACTAGCCTTTCGAGGGTCAGTCGCCTAAGCCCTTCAGGATTAGTTGCCTGAACCTTCTGAACATTGTGTAAAATTTCAGTTTAAAACAGGGTCAGGCGCCTGAGGATTCAGGGGTCAGTCGCCTGAGGTTTGAAGCTCAGTCACCTAAATAGTTATAAAACCTGTTTTTGAGGTTTGTTTCTAAAATCCTTAGCCATCTTGCTTTGATACATTTAAAAAGCTTTTTCCGGGGTTTTCAAAGCAAGGTCTCTAAGTCCATATCAACCCCTAATGAGCTCAAAACATTCAAAATGATATTTATAATGAAGTACTTACATAAGACTTCCTAAAGACTTAAAAACTCTCTAAGCTTGAAGTCTTCATGTATTTCTTTGCTTTGAGTCATCTTGACTTGAGCTTGAGTCTTCTTTAGCTTCCACATGTTTTGAACATCTTGGTACTCTTGAGCTTTTCTTTTGATCACTTTGATGAAGTATAGCTTTATGGTACTTGTGATCTTGGACTTTCATTTCTTTGAACCTTTTGAACTTTGTCATACTAGGTTTCCTGAAATATCATCACTTAAACAATAACTTGTTAAATTAACCTTTATTTGTTATCATCAAAACAAGATTCGAAAGTCATGTTAGGCCAACAACCCATTCTGAGTCGAAGAATAAACCAAAAAGACACATTTTAACGCCCTTATATCTAGCTTGCCCCTACTTTGACTATGAATATGAACAAATGACACGCACCCGAATATCCTAGGGACAAGATTATTTGTAGTCTGTAGGTTAGGATAGAATGTTGAGAGCATTTCCGTTGGACTTTTGAATCCCAAGACTCTAGAAGGAAAATGATTTATCAGACAAGTGGCTGTAAGAATTGCATCCCCCCAAAAGCATTTAGGCACATTTTTATGGAACATGAAAGCTCGGGTTGACTCAAGAAGGTGACCATTTTTCCTTTCTGCTACACCGTTTTGCTGTGTGGTATTGACACAAGATGACTTGTGTACTATTCCTTCTAAAAGTATGAAGTTAGGACTTGATTGAAATAATCCCTAGTATTATCCGATCTAAACCTTTTGATATTGACCCCAAATTGATTTTTAACCATAGAACAAAAAATTGGAAGAACAGTACTGACATCGGATTTATGTTTGAGCAAGAAAAGCCAAGTAACATGAGTACAATCATCAATAAATGACACAAACCATCGTGCCCCATAAACATTAGGAATATTAGAAGGACCCCAAATATCACTGTGAATGAGATAGAAAGGAGTAGAACTTCTTTTATCACTGATTGGAAAAGATAGTTGTTTGTCTTTAGCAAGTTCACACACTTCACAATAAAAATTCTTAACATTTAAACCTTTAAATAAAGAAGGAAACATAATTTTAATGACTCTAAATGACGGATGTCCAAGTCGGCGATGGTGAAGCCAAACTTTCTCTTCATTGGACGAAAAATGCTCAGAAACAAAAGAGTGAGATAATTGGCCCTTGGTAATGTTTGACTGACTTGGTGCTTCGAGGTAGTAGAGTCCATCCCATTTTCTAGCATGTCCAATTATCCTCCCTGAATCCTCATCTTGAAATACACAATAACTATGATGAAAAACCACTTTGCAACGTATATCTTGGGCAAGTTTTTGAATAGAGACAAGGTTTGTGGATACTCTAGGAACATGGAAAACATTTTTTAAAATCAGTGATGGGCTTATTTTGACATCTCCTACTCCTGCTGCAGTGGTCAAGGAACCATCGGCCGTGGCTATTTTCCTACTGCTTGGGCAAGGCAAATATGTGAAAAAAACATTTGGTGAGTGGGTCATATGGTCGGTAGCTCCTGAGTCCATGACCGAGTTGGCAAAGGTTTCACCAGAGACACTTAATCCAATAGGCGTAGGAAACTCACCTGAATATGCCAATGAGCAAGTACTTGAAAATTTGTCAAGATTGCCAATAAGAGATCTCACCCTCTCGACCTCTTCTTGGTTGAGATAGTTTTTTCCATTCAGCCTATATGCATTCCCCGGGTTGCTGGGATCGAACAATCTCCTCTGATTGTGCTGTAGTGGTTGTCTCTGCAACCTCCGACATTTGTCACAAACAATGATCTCTTGGTGATTTAAGTCTGATCACTTGAAACTACCAGCAATGAAGGCTGATAAGAAATAAATTTCAGCAATGAAGGCTGAACTGAAAAGTATCGGAAACCACCATCAATGAGGGCTGCTAACGGTAGAAATAAGAACAGAACCTGCTTCAAGAAATTTCAGCAATGAAGGCTGAGCAAATCCACCAGCAATGAAGGCTGGCAATGGTAGAAATAAGAGCTGAAACTGCTTCTAAGAATAGAAAAAGTGCAAGAATACTCTGGTTTTTTTTTTTTTTTTTTAAACTAAAAAGCAGGGTAAAGCAGCAAAGAAGCAGCAGTAGGCTCGGATACCATGTCAGTTTTTGGTCTAAATATCCATTCCATATGGTTTCTTTCATTATATAGGAGAACTTTACATAGTTATTGCCATATTTTCAGGCTGTTTTTCAGCACCTAAATGCTGCCAGAATTTCAGGCACTTGCAGCCAGAATTTCTGGAACATGCTGCCAGAATTTCAGGCACATGTTCAGTGCCAGCATGCTGCCTGATTTGCAGTTGCTTTATACAATATAAATATAAACTAAACTAAGCTATTTACATCATAAAATACAAAACATGTTTTCCCACAATTATATGTTAAGAGTTTTGTTAGTAATAAGTGTGAGCTTAGGTATTATGGCCATTATTATTGTACTTGAAATATATTATTATAAATAGATGGAGAGACCAATCAATGAAGTTAGGTCTTCCATTTTACCCAATTGTTCAACAGTTACCAAGGAGAGCGAGATCATGGTCCTTCTTGTATGAAGGTGGAGTTTCCTGGGTAGGATTGTTTCTAGGGCTGAAAAAAATTCTCACTTACAGCACTCAAGAAACATCTAAAGTTGATATTGTTGTCATTAGACTGGATGGTGATGCTATTCAATGGTATGATTGGTTTGAAACTAGCTATGGAATGCCTCCATGGGGAGGATTTGTTTCTAGATTATCTGCTCGATTTGGCCCCATTGGATATGAGTATATTGATGGAGAGCTTCCCAAAATACACCAATCTAGCACTGTCTTGAAGTACTAGACACAATTTGAGTTGCTGTCAAACTTAGCTAAAATTGAAATGGAAGTCAGCTCGTTAGTACTTTTATTAAAGGTCTCTTGTTTGACATTTGGCATGAGATCAAAGTGCATGGGCCACGGACTATGACCACTGCAATTACCATTGCATAGCTAGAAGAAAAGAAGTTGGGGCATGCTCCAACATAACCATAAATGAGTAGAATGTCTGTAGCACTGTCACACCATTTGCTCCTCGAAATCCTCCTACTAAATGATCGACTTAGGAAGAACTTAAATAGCAAACAACGAAGGGTTTGTGCTAGCATAGTGATGAGAAGTTGCATAGGGGACACCGTTGCGAAAAGGGATGACTATTGATAGTTGAACTAGTGCAGCCAAAAGAGATTAAGGATGACTTTGCTAATTTAGATTAGGGAGGTTTGGACTTTGATGATAATGATGAATCTATCACTTCTTCAATTCATGCTTTAGTTGGATATGCTACTACTCAAACCATGAAAATTAATGGCTCCCTAAAAGTTGCCAACTTATCAGTATCTTAATTGATACGCACAGCACTAATAATTTCATGGATACTGAATTTACAGAACGGCGAGCCCATCTTGTCGAGCAACGTGAAAAGTTTGATATGAAGGATACAGATAGAAGGACCTTGACATGTCAGAGCAAGTGTTTGAAGTTTAACCTTACCATGCAAAATCATGAGTATGTTCGTTTCTTTTTGTTGCCACTAGGAGACTATGAAATGGTTTTGGGTATTAAATGGTTATAGACTTTAGGTTATATATCTTGAAAGTTTTATAAATTGATTATGAAGTTCGCCATGAACGACCAAAAAGTGACTCTTAAAGGCAGCGTTGTGGTAATGTCATTGTAGCTTAAAGCCGTTGTATGGAGAAGCTTCTTATAAAGGAGCGAACATGGCTTCTTGGTAAAACTTTGAGCACTTGAGGAGTTACAACATCAATCTAGCTAGGATGAAAGCCTAGGGATTGCTATCTTAGCAAACTCATGATGACTGCATTCCTTTATTGCCTGGTAGTATCCCTACTAATGTTTGTCCTTATCGCTATCCTTATTTCAGAAAAAAGAAATAGAAAAGGTTGAAAGAAATGTTAGATGTTGGCATAATTTAACCAAGTGCCAGTTCATATTCTTCTTTTGTCTTATTGGTGAAGAAGTAAGATGGTTCATAGTGGATATTTTGATTATTGAGCGTTGAACAAGAGCATTGTGAAGGATAAATATCTTATCCTTATTGTGGATGAGTTGGGAGGTGCCCAACAATTCACCAGACTCAACTTGAGATCAAACTATCACCAGAGTCAAGGACATGAGGATGACATTCAGAGGATTGAAATTAGGACTCACGATGACCATTACAAGTTTTTGGATGCGTCTTTTGGGTTAACCAGTGCTCCCTCCACCTTTCCGAGTCTCATGAATGACATTTTCCACCTCACCTATGTAAGTTTCTTCTCATATTTTTTTTTTATGATATCTTGATATATAGCTTATCTTTTGTAGATAATCTGTCTTTTGCGAACTATATTCATCACTCTTTGTGACCAGCATTTGTTTGTCAAGAAATCTAAATGCAGCTTTGCTTGACCGTATATGGAATACCTTGGCCATAATTTTTCCCAGGAAAGTGTTTCAATTGATCCTTCTAAAGTAGAAGTGATGACAAAATGGCCTATTCCACAAAAAAAAAATAAAGATGTTGCATGGATTTTTGGGGCTGACTAGTTACTAACACAAGTTTGCCAAGGATTATGGGAAGATAAGCACTCCATTGACCGCTCTACTAAAAAGGACGCATTCAAATGGAATAAGGAACGTGAAGAAGCCTTTGTTAAGCTTAAGCATGCAATGTCCACCACCATGGTTCTTGCCTTGCCAGATTTCAACAAAGTGTTCATCATTGAGTTTAATGCATCAAGAGTCAGCATTGGTTTTAATGCAAAATGGATGCTCTATTTCTTTTACTAGTAAGGATCTTTCTCCATCCCACATCAGCTTGTCTATTTTGGCAAAGAGATGCTAGCCATTGTGCATGTAGTAACGATGTAGAGATCGTATTCAATTGGCCAGCATTTCCAAATTCGAACTGATCACAAGAGCTTGAATTATTTTTTGGAGTAACGAATCTCTTCCATGGAACAATACAAGTAGGTCACTAAGTTGTTGGAATATGATTATGAGATTATTTACAAGAAAAGGAACAAGAATGTGTTTGCAGATGCACTCTTGTGACTTTTTGAGCATCTTGAACTTGTAGCTATTTCTGTACTTGCATGTACTACTTTTGACCAAATCAGGAAGAACGGTAGCAAAATCCAAAGACTAGAGACATTATTCCAAGACTACAAGAAGAGCCAGCTTTAGTCCCTCCTTACTTTTGGGACTTAAACTTATTGTATGAGGGGAGGACATACTGAGTGCCTAATTCAGTCCACAAGCAAAAATTCTTGGGGTGAAGAACCAAGTAGGCGCATTCTAGAATATATATATATATATATATATATATATATATATATATATATATATATGCTAATCGTTCATTGGAATATAAACCCTATTCTTGATATGGTTGAACAGCTGATAGAAAACTGCTAGGATATGACTTATTGTTAATTGGAAAATTCTCCACAAACAAAAAAATCCTACAAAATTTTTTTGGCGCAGAATGACTGAGAATTATTTTGGAAAGAGATGAATAATAGGGTTGACTTATATTGAAAATGGATGAACTCCTCACTGCCATGTGTATTTATAAAAAGATTTTGCAAAACTTGTTGTTTGTATGGTTTCATATGCAAGAGCTAGTCAAGGACCATTGTGAAAACTATATAAAGTCATTGCCTTGATCATATCTTTCAAAATCATTTATTCTTGCCCAACTGTATGAATATTGTTTAGCTGTTTCACTATGTCTGCAGGTTCTAACCAATGTACTCTGCAATACCATGTCAACAGTTATACCTGTGGTAAATTTGAAATAAATTGAAGATTCAATCAAGAAAATACAGTACTTAGGGTTAGAGATGGAGAAGAGAAGAGAAAGCCCAGTTGGCAGTTTCCTGGAGCATGCATGCAGCTCCAGGTCTGGCCTCTATATATTAATAACAAAGAAAACATGAAGGCAAAAATACCCACACTCACACCACGTGAAACTAAAATGACATATTCTCTTCCAACGACTACAGGTGACTATTAGACTTCATGTCTGGGTCAAAATGTCAAAGTCCTTGATCAGATTTCAACAACTGAGATGTTAGAATGTTATTTTTTTGTTATGGCACAGACATGAGCTTCTGAAAAGCCTTTTATAAACAGAAAATCCTCATGAAGCCACAACCTACCTCATAAACAAATTTCCTTGAGTAGAAATATCTAGGTGGCATATATTGCCTCCTTTTACCTCTTATTATCGATTATGCACAATCTATTAAAGCTTTTCATCCTATTTTCACAGTTCCCTTTTTATCAAATCTGTGCATGTCAGACTTCAATCACTTATCCAAAGAAAAAATTGGTTACTGTTTGTTCAAGTAGGCTCTTTTGTCCGCTCAATGTAAACCTGTTTGTTACAGGGAAGCATCAAGTGGGTTCTGAAACAGCCTATGGGAATATAGTAGCCCTTTTAGGAGATTGTCAGTGCCAAAAATAATCATATGATTTAATGAATTAAGACCATATGATCTTCCTAAGAAGATTGTATAATGATGAGAGAGAGAGAGAGAGAGAGGCTGAATTCCAGCTTCATTTTCATTTTCTTTATGTACTTTTCATTGTGATGCCCTTCAACAAAAGAATCTATTGGTCTAACCCCTGTTCAATTCTTGTATACTCTACTTGAGCAGGTCGAAGGCAGTAACAGTAAAGAGAAGGCGAAGTTGAGGATGAGGCTCCACTGGACACAAGCAAAGTTAGACACTTTTCGTGGGAGACACAAAGAGGCTACTGATGAGTTGAATTTCATGCACAAGAAATATGAGGAGGCTGCAGGGAAGCTGAAGGATAAATTGGCTTCATATGGCATTGAGGTCCTCAACCTTAAGAAGCAGCTTGCTGCTGCTAAGGGTCAATAGGCAACAACCACAGTTCTCTCATGGACTGCAACGTTTTTTTTATTTTTATTTTTATTTTTTATTTTTATACCCTAGGAATTGTTATAAACCAAGAAAATGGAAAGGTTAGAAAGTGCAGCTGTCTGAGAAAATTTGACACTACCCAGATTTTGTATAGAAATCCATGCATACGTAAGTTGTAAGTCCTGTTTTATATTTATAGACTGCCATTCCAACTTTCATGCAAAACTGAATTCATTTAATGGTGGCTGAATGCCTGTCTTTATTGTTGTGCTTATGCTATCAAAGATATTTAATAGGGCTGCAACATGTTTAGGCTTTTCTCTTTTAAGAAGTTCCAGAATTGAGTTTAAACTTAACTAAACAATCTATGCCAAGTCTTGTTCATGTTTTATTCATTTTTCCAAAAAGAGTCTAAAATGAGCTTAAAAGAATCATGTTTAATATTTTTTAAATTTTTATCATGAATTTTACAGTTAGACTTGAAATCTCACTTGATCATGTAAATAAGCGGATGACTTAGTTCATTTGAAACTCTAATAGTATATTCGGGAACATGAATTTGTGTAGCTAATACAAATATGCTTCTTGGTCTGAACTTTTAAATTGTGAAATTGACTTTGGGTGAAATACACTGCATTTTAGCACACCAAATACATGTGTTTAAAATTACCTTGAAACCGATGAATTTTGGACCCAGTTTTAGAGTCATATCCCTCATTAAGCCTCTCACATTGAGAATCAAGGCACGCTCTATTGAGAATCCTCTCAATGCTCTAATAGCTCTTCATAGCAGATGCTCCTGGGCCACAATCATGCTCTCCGCACCAACAGCTACAGGTATGGGCTCTTCTTCTCCTTATTTTTATCTTTGACTGTAGCTGATCCTGATCAACTTTATGGTTCCATAGCCAAAGCTCACGATGCAAAGTTTCCATAGATTTGTTATGCCATCACTTCTCACTGTGTGTGTGTGTGTGCACGCGCACGTTTGTGTGCAGGCGTGTTGCTATTAGGAGCCAAGGTATTAACTGATTCTTGTTTAACTGTTCACACACATCACATCACTTTATTAGGTTCTTTGTTAATGTTGGAAGTTGGATTTCTGTTGTTTTGTCTATAGTTCTTGCAGTAGAGGTCTTGAGCTGCATTTCAAGATAAATTGAAGTAGGATTAAATACAGTCATACTTAAGGAGGTAATTCCTTTGTTATTTTTTGAGTAAATTATCATTTTTTGTTTTATGCTATGTAAATTTCCTTTCCATTGGATGCAACTACAAGTGACTCCAGTTGGATCTTGAATCTTTTTCTCATAAAATGAATTTTTTATTTTTTATTTAACTGGTTGCATGTTTGTTTTAACTCAACAAAGTGAATGTTTGACATTTGCTTACAAGATATATTTTGTTATCTATTTTTTAGAAATAGAAAGTAAGTAAAAGAGTCTTATTTGTCCTCATAGATGGATGCCACAGGTCATTTGTCCCCCTGCAAGGTTTAGAAAGAGAAAATAAGTTCATTTAGGCTGCATTTCTAAATAATAACTAATGAGTATATATACATTCATTAATTTTGTGCCAAATGAAAAGGCATTAAATGGTACTCTTTCATTATTCTTCGTTCATTAATTTTGTGCCATATGAACTTCAGTTACTGAGGTTCAGGGAGCCCATAGCGAATTTGAGATGCAGACATAATTTGCTGATTTTCATCTTTAATGTTCAAATGACAAATATTTTCAATGCTATAATAGTTTAGGCTTCCAACTCTTCTGTATAAATTATAGAAGATACATGTATGTACCAACTCATAAAAAGATCATCTCATGAGATTTTGCCATTATATGCATCTGCATTTGTGATAAGTTACTGTTTTATGACTTAATACAAAAGTTGGAAGCTAGGATTATTAGAGTATCCTAGTAGGAAAAAAATAATGCCCTAGTACTTTAGGTATGTTTTTGCTATTATATAATTTCATTGTACAGCATAGGTGTAATTGGCCTTCCAGCAGAACACACACACACACACAAAGGTGCTTGCCAGTCAATGTTTAAACTTAAATGAGCTTGAGAGAATGTGGGAAAGGAGAATCTCCCTCATACAATAGAATAGAGGCTCCAACGTTTGAGATATATCTGCACTAGAGAAAATTACAAAGAACCAAGTGTTGTGAACAATTGTATCCACCAAAAACTCCCAGATTAATTGTCAAACCATTCTAAAATTATTGATTTAAGATGATTCTAGCAGTAAAAAGTCTTCTAAGTAGGGACCAAGATCCAAAAGGTCCTTCATCAATTTTACCAGTCACCCCTTGGCGCTTGCATAGTGTCGTGATGCTTAAGAACTCATTCATGCTTTGGCTGGAATGACCAAAGTAACAACATACCTGATGATCCATTCTTTGCTCGAGAATTGAGACCAACCCCCCACAGCTTGCTCCAAACCACCGTGCATGATGGAACTAAGATCCACAAATCATGAATATCCCATCACCATTGGATAATGGCTCTAGCAACATCAATACCAGAAAGACACTGATAATGGTGATTATATTGAAAGATCGAGCAATCCTTATCCTGAGTTTGTGGGAGGTTAATTTCTACAGACGGCAGACTGCATTTTAAGTAATCTGTAATAAGATATGCTTAATTTGGTGGTTTAGCATGAAAGTTCATAAATTTGTTTGAACTGAAGTGTTGGTCTCCTATCTTACATAAATTAAATTTTTATTTGCATTTTGTGGATGACTTGAGTCTGCAATGGGGGTATATATGTGATTGGGCAGTCGAGAATGGAATTCTAACAAATTCTAATTATCACCATCGGAGCCAGAATACAGAAGCACACTTAGCAATTTTCAAGATGGCCCAAATGTTGGATCTCTTGGAGGGAACTCATTGAGTTTGGTTGCAGCCAATGGGGATATGCAGGTTACTACAAGAGCTAACCATTGCAATCTAACCATTCACACACTCGGCCTGCAGGAGAATCTCAAAATATTTAAGATAATATTTGTGCAAAGAGACATTGTTTGACTGGTGCTCAAATAAGTACCTATTGAAAAGGTTCTGCAAAATTTTGGGAGCAAAATGAGTATTTTTTGAGAAGTAATCAGCATTACTTTGTGGGCATGACAATGCTTTTGATAATTAAGAATTAATGATGACTTATAATAATATCATTAGTAATTGGAAAATAACAATTGTGTATTATTTTATTTAACAGAAAATATTTAAAATGTCAATTACAAATGCTAACTTAACATAAATATTAATTAATTTATCAATTATAAAATATTTAAAAGTTTAATTAAAATATAAACTATAAATTTTTTAATAAAAAGTGAAATTTGTCAAAATTTTAGAATTTTTAATTAGATCATATTTGAAATTTTAATTAAAAATATTAATTAAAATTAAATAAATTTATTAATTTGACAATATTTAAAATATCAGTTAAAAATGATAATTAATAGAAACACTAATTAATTTTGTTAATTGAAAAAAATTAAAATGTAGTACTAACTAGATGCTATTAATATATATATATATTGCAATGATGGTGTTTGAAGTCTTTTGGAAACTTGACTGATCCACTTGGATAATGAATCCATCTCTCTATCCTTCTCCACTTAAATATCAATGTATTATCTCAAAGAAAAAGTCGTAACTCTCAAGATTCGGATCCTAATAATTTAATCAAGAGAACTTTGAGTTTACCACCTGAGCTTTGAGTATTAATTAAAAATATTAACATAGTTTAACAATTATATATTTTTATGCATTTATTATAATGTATTAATTATATATAGAAATATAATAACACTATTTAATAATATATATTGATGCAACACTTTTATGAACACTAATGTTCAACACTCTTTTTAAACAAAAAAATACTTATGACTCTTCGCATTTTTCTTCATTGTCATATTTATTTAGACATTGAAATTTAATATGTTCGGACATTTTAAAGTTTATGAAAATGAAGGATTAAGCCCAGGCTGAACCTGTTGGTCTGACAAGTTCAATCAAAACTGATCACAAGCTAGGGAGACTCATGCTCCGCAAACTAATTGAACCGGTATTGACCCAAGTGAATAGATCAAAATTGTCTTGAGCAGAGTGACTCTTCACAATATGGGGCCCTAGGCGAATGATTTAATTAGGAATCCTCAATATTTTGTTTAATTTTTATTTTTATTTAAAAATAATTTTTCTAAGTACATCAAATAATTTTAGCTACACTGCATGTGCATTCCACCCACTAAACACATGAATTCCATAAATAATGTTAATATTATTATATTAAAAAAAATTGGAGGCCTCAAAATTTTTAGGACCTAGACAAGCACCTCAGTGGTCTTAATGAAGAGTCAGCCCTAGACTTGAGTTAGTTTGGATCAAAATCAGAAGTAGGTTAACCCGCTTCCTCACCCAACTAGTCCATTACCCTTTAAAGAGAAAGGAGCAAGGTGGAGCTTCCAAGGAATTTTGTGGTTGTGAAATACAAAACACAAAATTAGGATACTCTTCAAATAATTATCTTGAAGATGCAAACAAGTATGGATCCCACCCTAAAAAAAAAATCCATTGCAAATTAAAATGTTGGCTGCTGTCCAAGTTTTAAATTAGATTATGATATAGTTCGATGAATCACACATGTTTAGGATCCGTTTGGATCAATGATTTTGATCAAGAAAAGAAAAGGAGATGAAAAATAAGAAAGATATTGATTTTTCATCAAGTATAAAATATACAATTGCAATATTTATTCTATAGATAGGATCACATCTAGCTTTGACATCTTGAATAAGTAATGTAGCAACTACATCAAAATTCACAGGGTTCTATTAAATAAGTTTGTTTCTAACTTTTCATTAGTTGTATATTGTCCAAACAAACTTGCAAACTTGGTCAAATCTAATGTTACCCAAAATTAGTAACTATTTCAGATTGCTTCCCAAAGTACAATAGACCCTTGAATCTTGAGCTATGAGTTCATATGCTTGCCTCAAGGTTTGGCGATGAACCTTGTATAGATTTTTCCGCCTTACACAAGTAAATAAAACAATGGGTTAGAGATCTAATCACTAAGTTTGAATTTTAGAATTTAATCCGACAACACAGCAATTAGATCACCAAACAAGTTAACAAATAATCAGTAAGAATAGTAAAACAATAAAACACCCAAAAACAAGACATTAAGAACTTATTAGGAAAATTCCAAATTGAGAAAAAATCTCGGGATCACCTATTCAGGTTGAATCCACTAGATAAGAGAAAAATACAAAGGGTCCACAAGCTCTACAAAATCTCTCAATAACAACAACAAATGCAACAAATCATAAACAATCTTCCTCGGAAGCTAGCCTCACCAACAGGAACCAAAGATTAAAAAAAAAATATATCTCACTATAAGACAAAATTTTAAAAAAGAATACCACAATCAAAGTCAATCAAGTCGAAACCATTGTCGTCATGATCACATACCTAAAATTTCAAGTTAATCATAGTTTGTTTGGCCGTCCAATGAAGCATCCAAGTGGGGTTCTTCTTCGCTACATATTCTTTTCTCATTAAGCTATCATCAACCCTCTTTTTCTTCTTTTCTTCTATTTTTTCAGTACATTACTCACACACACAACCCTAGTTTCCCTACTTTCCTTTTATTTGTACTTTTTTATTTACAAAACTACTCCTCTTAATGCTGTGAGGAGGAACACCTAAAAATATTCCCCTTCCGACTCATGAGAAAATGTCTTGAAGACCTACAACTGCCCTGCAAAACTCAAGCTTCCTCTGTGGCAACGACTTTGTCATCATGCCAACCCCATTCTTATCTGTGGGAATTCTCTCAAGCTGTAGCAATTTCACCTCTAGTGCATCTCGAATCTAGTGATACCTCATCTCATTATGCTTCGATCTCGAATAAAATGTTGATTTCTTGTTAAGGTGAATTGCACTCTAGTTGTCGCAATGCAACACCTATTTTTATTACTTGATACCTAATTCCATTAGAAACATTTTCATCCATATGAGCTCCTTTGAAGTTTCAGTAATAGCGGTATATTCAACCTTTTTACTTGACAAGGCAACACATTTTTCCACTTTTGACTATCATGACACTATGCCACCTACAAAAGTCATCAAATGCCCAAATGTTGATTTTTTAGAGTCAACATCCCCTACCTTGTCAGAGTCAATGAAACCATTAACTCAAGCTTGCCATTACTAAAGCATAAAAAAACTTTAGATATACCCCTAAGATGTCACTGAAGTATCCATTTTACTATCTCTCAATGTCGTTTACTTAGACTAGAAAGAAACTGACTTACCACATTGACTGCATGAGCTATATATGGTTTTATACATACCATGATATACATTAGACTGCCAACAACAGAAGTATAAGAAATCTTTTTCCATGCACTCCTTCTCTCCACCACTTGTAGAATACTATGTAAAGCTTAACTCGAAATAACTTGCAAGTGGAGAATTCACTAGATTTGCATTGGTTATGTTGAATCTTTCCAACACCTTTTCAATATACCTTTCTTGAGAAAGCCAAAGCTTCCCGCGCTTCTCGTCACAAGATTCTTATGTCAATAATTTGCTCTTCCAGTACTAAGTCCTTTATTTCAAATGACTTACTCAATCCTTGCTTTAGGTTAGCTATTTCCTTAGCATCATGACCAACAATCAACATGTCATCCATATAAAACAAGAGAATAATAAAATCATCACTAGAAAATTTCTTAACAAAAATGCAATGATCATAAGTCTTACCATACCCATGTTGTGACATAAAAGATTCAAACTTTTTGTACTATTGCCATGGAGCTTGTTTTAGTCCATAGAAGCTATTTTCTAGCTTCCACACAAAATGCCCTTTAAATTTCTCTTCGTATCCTTCATGTTGTTCCATATAAATTTTTTTTTTTATGCAAGTCACTATGTAAGAAGGCAATCTTCACATCAAGTAGTTCAAACTTGTGGCAAAGCTAAGAATCACTTTGATAGAAAACATCTTGACCATGGGAAAAAAGATTTTCTCAAAATAAATACCTTTCCTTTGACCAGATCCCTTAACAACCAATCTTGCCCTGTACCTAAATTGTAAAATATTTTCATTATTCTTCAACCTAAACACCCAATTAATTTTTGAGTGCTTTTTTTTTAACACTTGGGCGACTTTAGTAACTTATAGGCCATGTTGTAACCCAAAGATTTCATATTTTCCTGCATATATAACTTTCAGCCACTTTTTCTTGTGATCACAAGCTGTAGCTTTTTCAAAGCATTTAGGATCTCCCCCATAAGTGAAGTTCATATAGTCCTCATTTGTAATACTTTGGATTTGGTGATGCTTGCTTGTTGATCTTCTAAGTGGAGATGCTGCTAATGGTTTTGGAATAAGCTGCCCAATCTGGTTTTATGTGACTTCCTTATTCTATAATGGCTCAATTTGATTTTCTATGATTTCATTATTCAATAATGGTCCATCAACATAAATTTTACCACTTTCTCCTACGAAAACTTTTTTTTTTTTTGTTATTGTTTTTTTGTTTTTTTTGGGTACGAAGAAGAAATAGCAGAATGTGGAGGGGGGGGAGCGTAGATGGGAAGAAAAGGAGAATGAAGGAATAGAGACGTATTAAACAATGGGCCCCCCCCCCCCCCCCCCCCCCCCCTCCCCCCCCCCTGTTTCACCACCCCCCGGCCCTAATCATCATTTACCATGTAGAAGTCTTCGGAATAGGAATAATAGGCTTTTTGAAAGTGTATTTTGGCTTCTTTGCTTTCTTATCAAGGTCTTCAAAGGTTTGGTTTTCAAGGAACAAAACACCCATACTTCTAATTAGGTTCTGAGAGAGAGAGATTTCCATTTCTTAATGAAGAAGCAATTGAAAATCTATTTATAGATCCTTGACCTGGTCAGCTTCATTGACGAAATGGTGCCTTCGTCGACGAACTACAGAAGGCCGTTTGTCGACGAAAGAAGGCTTTCGTCGACGAACCCTAAACCTAATATTTTCTGTCATTTTGGATCTCTTCGTCGACGATGCTTTGAATTTCGGTGACGAACCATATAAAGGCCTTCGTCGATGAGAACATGGACTTCGTTGACGAAGCCTGCTGAAATCCCCTTTTCCTTTTCTTATTTAATTTCCTTTTTTTCCTAGTTCGGGTCTCTACAATGTTCCCTCATAAAAATTTCGTCCTCGAAATTTGATAACTATTTTCTATCACATCATCCAAACCATCACTACTCTTGTCACGCCCCAAACCCACAAATGGGTCCCAAGTATGAATATAGTAACCTAACCTGTCTCTATATCAATTCAAACATACATGATACAATACAATAAGAGGGTCCAACCCGTGGGGTACACGAATGCCCTATACACATACACATATACATCCATACTCATCAGTTACGCAGCAGAAAATACTTCATCTATCTATATAACATACCATACTAGAGTCTGTACAAAGCTAGGATATACGAACCCATACAATACTAAGGTATACAATCCCATAAATACCGTACATACTCCGAGTGTCTACAAAAACCATCACGACAACCCAGTTACAAAATCTCATACCTAATCAGGTACTAACAGCAGCTAATGACACCCCCTGCTTCCAATTGCTAGGATGCTAAATACGGTTACCTGATGGACCTAAAAACATAATACGTACATTCAGGGTGAGACACCTCTCAATAAGGAAGAAAGCAGGTTATATCAGTGTGTGGCATACCAGTGTTATTTTATGCAAAACATAACATTATACAATACGATACAGTTCAAAAACATTTCCATACAGTTCCAATATTTTCACAAATGCATTCCAGTACATACAATATCCAAAACATACGGTCAGTGTCGTCACACTAATATGCAACTACGCTATGAAACCTGAAGCTTCACAGCGATTACATTACCAATACGATGTAGCTCACACAAGTACGCAACTACTCCATGAATCCGAAGTTTCATAGCGATTACATTGCCAACACGCAACTACTCCATGAAACCCGAATTTCACGGTGATTACATTGCCAATACAGTGTAGCTCACACCCTTCAATGACCAGTCGGGATACGTAGTGATATTTCACAACCTAGGATATAGAGTTGGACACTCTCGCCCACAGTTTTCACATTGGTACATGGCGCAGCGTACAGTAATTAGTCGCCACTTGCCGATTTCACAAAACTTGGAATCATTTTGGAGCTCACACTCCTATACATATCAGCGTACGGTAATTAGCCGCCACATAACTATTTTACAAAATACCTGGAATAATTACATACAACCATACATATCACACTTATTTGGTTTATAGAAAATCATATCGTTTTTCAATTCAAGTATACAGTTTATACAAATATGAATAACAGTCATCTCAATAATATAGTTTAAACGAAACAAACAGTTTTCCAAACAAAGTAGAGATGATACTCGAAATCCCTAAATTTTCCCAAAAACTGTAACCCTAAAATCTCGTATTTTACCCGATAGATTTCCCCAAATATGTTACCAAAACATACATACGATCGTAACTTACAAGCTTATCGATCCCGATTTTGAAAATAAACTACTATAAACTGAATCCCCTTACCTTAACCCGAATTCCAACTACAAACTCTACGGTCCCCAAAACTACGAACTGAGACTCCAAAACCTACAAACCATAGTACAATACATGCTTACAATTCATACCACTACACATATTCTGAATCAGAAACGAAAACTGAGCCTTACCTCAATTTTAGCCTAAAACCCGAAATCACTCGAAATAAAATTCCGATCTGCTAGAAACGTAGAAAATCCTTCCCTGATCCTCGCAGTAATGCTGGATTTACGAATCAGGCAACGAACGACGAAGAAATCAAGAGAGAGAGAGTTCTTCAAGTTCTAGAGAGAGAGGGAGAGGATATTTTGAGATTACTTAGCTTAGAAGCAATGGAAATTGATATTTATAGCCTTTGACTCGGCCGCCCTTGTCGACGAATTGGCATCCTCGTCGACGAGTCTACCATTACCTCGTCGACGAGCCGAGGTTCCAGATTTTTCCCAAAATCCCTCAGGATCTCCTCGTCGACGAGACACTGAATTTCGTCACCGAGAACAAAAGAGACTTCGTCGATGAAGCTTGCCCAAATTACCATTTTACCCTTCTTTCAAATATTAAATCTACATACCATGGTTCGAGTTCTTACAACTCTGACTCTAGGAAGAGCCGGCGGCCACCCACATAGCAGCCCCATCCCAAATTTATTTCCTGCCCTCACTTATGGGGTAGGAATACTGTGGTTACACATAATGTCTCGGGAGATTACAATATCCTAACACAACTCTCCTGAAGACCAAATATACTCTAAACCATAAACAAACTTACTCTAACTATAATACATACATACCACTTACTTACCGTTCTGTTTACCTCTCTATCTCTGAGCATCTCTAAATAACTGTGGGTACTTCTGACGTATCTCTGACTCTAACTCCCATGAAGCCTCCTCTGCTGCATGATTATGCCACAGTACCTTTACTAGTGGTATCCTCTTCGTACATAGTTCCTGCTCTTTATTATCTAGGATCTAAATTAGTATCTCCTCATATGCTAACGTGTCCCCGAGCTCCAACGACTCATAACTGATCACATGCGAAGGATCTGGAACATACCAAAAATTATGATAAGGGTAGAAATAGGTAGATTAGGATATTTTTAAATCTATTATAGTGTTATACGTTAACAATAGATTTATTTATAGTTATATTTAGAAAAATTTCGATCAAGGATGAAATTTTTATAAGGAGAGGAGAATGTAATGACCCTATATATATATTATTAGTGTAAAAAAATTAAATAAATTAAAATTAAATCAAATAAATTATTAATTAATTAGTTAATTAAATAAAATAAAATGAAATAATAATAAATTAAATTAATAAATTAAATAAATAATATAATATATATAAATATATAAGGATAATGATATGTATATATATATGAATGATGATAAGGATGGATGATTTCATCCGTGAATGGGATTGATTGAAATTGAATCTAACAAATTCAATTTAATTTGATTTTGACAGGAGATACAACCCCCTTTATTTATACGTCTCTCTCTCTTCTTTATTGTTTATTTTATTATATTTTATTTCTTTTCTTAATCCTTAAAAATATTTATAAAATTACAAAAATACCCTTCCTCTAATTCCCTATAAATAGAAGAGTTTTTAGTTCATTACTCATAAAAAATTTCGAAGAAGGAATTGAAGGAAAAGTGAGAAAAAAGATTTAGTGGGGGACGAAAAATTTTTATGCACTTAAAATTCTCACTCTTCCTCTATTTTCAAACTCACTTTAGGAATTCATCTTAAACCGTATTAAGGGAGTAGATCAAAGTAAGTAAGTTTGATTATGTCAGTCTTTTATTAAAATGTTCCTGCGTTTATTTATCTTAAGATAATTTACAGCATTATTATATTGGATTAAAAATAAATACTTTTAGTACGAAAATCATGTGACATAAGCTTATTTTTAATTAATTACATTGCATGTTAGATATGGTAAAATTATATGGTGTTATTTTTATTGCATATATAAGGGATATGTTTGGTGATATCAAGGCAAAAGGGGACGGTGACACGTAATGCCACAATCCTCGAGACTTTAGCCTGAGGACTTGATGAGTAGGCCTATCGAAAAGGGTAGTGTAACGACCTGCTTATCTTATCGGATATCGAATATAATCAATAACAAAGTCAACTTGAACTCGTGGGTAACGAAGACACACCTGATATTCATAGCGGAAACTTAAGCAGTAGTAAATATAAATCAACATTCATAGAACCATAAAATATATAACACCAGAGTCAACTACGTCCCCAAGTATTGTGTTTATATACAATCTCCAAAAAGAAACAAAAAGTATCTCTAGGATCCCACATCCAAAAACTTCTGATCCTAGTCCAAACTTACCCTCCTAGCGGGGTAACTCAACAGACTCAACGGCGACTTCGATCCACCGATCTTTCTGGGTTTCCTGAAAATCATTTAATATTCGAGGGTGAGACACTTATTAGTAAGGAAAAATAAAATAAATACAACCATGTGGCAACATAAATATTTGATGTAATTATACATATACAGTATATTTCATATATTCAAAACATTCATCATAACATACTGAATAATCAAATATTTTCATATTTTCTAATAAATCATTTAGTTCATAAAATGTCTGGTATAACTGATAATACTGAAAACATACTCAGGATGAATAGCTAGCCGATGTCATGTATTACCCCCCATGACGGGTTGTGCAGCCCAAAGGCGGGACCCGACAATGGCTGGCCGACCACTACCGAGTCAAAAATGTCTGTAAGTACGATGGGTCCGCCACACCCTGGTCCAAACTGCCAAGTGGCCGTCTACAACTCTACACTGAAAGCCACATCAACTATCCATCTCCCACCCCCTTGTGGGGTGGTTAGCACAAGTCACATAGATATTTGATATATATAGCTACAGTACCGTGTTCCTGAAACTGAATTAAACTAACATCCGGGTTCTGATAACATATTGTATATGATAATATAGCATTTAAAATAAATAGATTGATAACATTTCTATACTTTCATAAATACGCCCTTGCGCCGAACATTTCGTAAATACGACCTTGCGCCGAACGTTTCATAAACACGACCTTGCGCCGGAAACATATAACATACACGACCTTGCGCCGACTATCAATCACGACCTTGCGCCGAAAATCTCATACATATCGTTTTGAGTAAATAAGTCATCTATCATGTATTTCAAAATCATCATATACTACATTATTTCATAATTCCTGAAAACATGCTTATTCGCAAAATTGCCATAATATAATACATATCATGTAAAAATAATATTCATGCCACACAATGCTGAATAAAATCATACATTTCATTCTAAAACTGCAATTCCTGTATAACAACAATATTTTCTCAAATATGCATTTACTCAATAATATTCAAATATAATACATATTTTCTTGAAAACTAATTTGCTGATAAATAATAGTAATTTGCATGGAAAATAACTACTTTAGTTTATTCCCTTACTTGATACTAAAAAGAAACTCCCTAAAAACCTACTCGTCCTGCACCCGTAGGGTTTCCCGAGCAACACCTTGAAACCAACAATTCATAGAACTAAACTTCAATATTTCTCCGTAAATAACCTTTCCTATAACTACAAGAAGACCCAATTCTGAACATTTAGTCTTACCTTGAATTAGGGATGAATTCCAATTCACTCCCACCAACGATCCGCTCCAGCAGATTTGGAGAGAATTTCTCCAGGAGCATTGTGGTGGCCTCAGATCGTCGATCCGGTGAACGACAGGGCCGAAATTGAAAAGAGAGGAGAGAGAAATCGTAGGGAGAGAGAGAGGGAGTGATTTTCTGATTTTTCTACATTTAAATCCGAGTTTTAGGTTATTTATACAAGGGGCTTCATTGACGAGCCACGTCACCTCATTGACAAGGTTAAGAGGAAATTCATTGACGAACTCTCCCCTTCGTCGATGAAATTCAGAGGCCCAAATATCCTCTCAGTATCCTCTCGTCGACGAAACACACTTTCGTCGACAAGCTCATAATACAACGTCATCAACAAACGCTTCGGCCTCCTTCTGTTCTATTTTTATTTCCCTCTCTCTTTAATATTTAAATACCATTATTCTTCGGGTCATTACAAGTAGGGTATTTGGTGAGTGCTCTGATAGGTACCGAATATTGTCACCGAAAAATAGATTTTTATATAAGTAAATATGACCTACAATATTAAATGCTATTTATTATTATACCGTAAAACTCATTTTAGTCAAACACTAATAATAATTTTTCTTACTTACTGAGTGTTGTCTCAACCCAATTATTATCATACATTATATATACCTTGAGGAACATATCAAAAATCATAGTGGTATAGCGAAAGCGTGAGTGGGATTAGAAATAGCTATTTAGGAGAAATATTAAATTAGATATGTTTTTATGTTTTGAAAATTTTAAGGATGTTAATTTTAATATTGGAGATACTATTGTAATAAAGTTATTTAGTACTCTAGTATAATTTGTATTTGAGGTTTTATTTACTTCCGCTGTATAATTATTTATAGAAAGTGACACCCTAGGCCCCTATCGGATTCGGGGCATGACAATTTTTCTCTTTTAAATTACTTACAGTTTTTCCTGGTGTGCCCAAAATCTCCACAATAGAAACACTTGACATCCTTTCTTGACCTAGACTTAGACTTCCATTATGAGTTACCTCGGTAATCTGAACTATGAAGGTTCATATTCTTGGTTCTTCTTTATCTCTCTATGAGAAGTACGTATATTGATAAAGTGAAGTTGAGCTCTTTCTTTCTAATCTCTTCATTAAGTAAACTCTCTTTGAATGTATTCATGTTAAAATTTTGTGTTGATTATTTAATGTCACAACTAGAGTATCCCAAATATCCGACAACATACCCAATAGTAAGCTAGCTTGCAACTTATCTTCCAAATAAATATTTCATATTAGCCAACTGATTCACAATGTCTTGAAAAATATTTAGATGCCCTAATATGTTATTCGCGTCTTTATATCTCAAGTTAGCTAACCATTTGACCAGGAAAGGTTTGTTTTGAGAAGTTTTTCTTTCGTATAGATTCTCTAATCTCTTCCACAATGCATGAGTATATGTTTCGTTAGCCATGTGTTGAGACTCACTTTTGTGAATCCACCATCGAATAAAACAATAGTTTTTCTATTTCCTTGCTACCACTCGATCCTTATCTGTTTTATTTGCTAGTTTGGCCTCATCACCCTTAATCAAACCATACCAATCTTTACACAATAAATGTTTAATATTCTTGGTTTCCTTATTGAGGACTTCAATGATGTCAATTTAAAAATTGTATTGTTGTTGTTATTCTTCATTTTAATTTGCACATATTAATTCAACCTTGCTATGATAATATTTCATTGGGAAAGAAATAGCAGAATAACTAAACCTGCACAAAATACTTGTATAGCCTTTCCCAACTTGCACAGATAAAATAGAACAATGGGTTAGCGAATAGCCACTAAATTTCAATTTTAGAATTTAATCTAGCAATGCAACAATTAAATCATCAAATAAATCAGCAAATGATTGTAAAAAAGGTAAAGCAATAAAACACCCAAAAACAAGATACCAAGAATTTGTGTGGAACACCAAATTGGGAAAAAATCATGGACCACCAGTCTAGGCCAAATTCACTATATAAAATAAAAATACAAGGGTCCACAAACTATGCAAGATCTCTCAATAACAATAACAATTGCAACCAATCATAAACAGTCTTGCTTGAAAGCTAATCTTACCAACAAGGACTGAGGATCAATAAAAGACTATCTCACCCAGAGAAAAAGTTCGAAGAAGAATACCATGATCAAAGTCAATCACGTCGAAACGCTTATTATTGTGTTTGCACACCTAAATTTTCAAGTCAATTAGAGTCCGTTTGACCATCTGATCAAACACCCAAGTGGGTTTCTTCTTCCCCAAGTCTTCTTTTTTTGTCAAGCTACCGTTGGCCCTCTTTTTCTTCATTTTTTAATTTTCAGCACACTACTCACACACACAACCCTAATTTTATTTTATTTTATTTATATATATTTATTTTTTATTTACAAAACTAGTCCTCCTCTTAGTGTTGTGAAGAGGGATGCTCAATAAAAAGAAATGACGTAAGATGATATGTGGTTGTTACTACTAATGATTGTCACACATTATCTTTTGAGCCCACATTACACTTAATACTTATAGTGGAGGGTCACTTCTAAGAGAAAAAATTACGCCCTCTAGATAGTCCTCCCATCATACCCCCTCTATGTAATGAAAACACACTAAACAATGGATCCTATCAGATTATACATGAACCTTACCATCTAGTGCTCATTGTATGTTGTATTTTCATTGATTAGTAGAACTCAATAGAAAGATCACATCGGTACTCTTGGAGGACCTATTCTTTTTTCCTATTTATAGATTGACGATGGACCTCTTTTTTGTCTGCATTTTTTTTTTTTTTGGGGGGGGGATCTTTGTAATTTACATAATTTTTTTAAAAAAAAATTCATGTATTAATGATATATCGTATAAATAGTTAACCAACTTCAAATCATAATAAATTTTCTTTTTTCATTGAATATAAATTATGCATGCATATGCAAATCGAGAAGGGATGTAGGAAAGAAGGTGCGACCCCATAATTCAAAGTAAAAACACAACTTCGGGTATTCTACAAGTGCTACAAAGCCAAATTAACAATTTTAAACTACTTTTTAGCCCTAGCTAAAAAAGATAAAGAAAAATAAAAGAAAAATGGTGAAAGATCCCGTATTTTAACAAAATTTAGTTTCAACAAAATATGATATCAACAATTTTATTTAAGATTTATTTTTAAGATTATATGTCTTACATAATACGGAATCTCTATTAATAACTTAAATTATAACATGATAGTGCAAATTTACCATTTTCATATATTAAATAATCTCACCAAAAGATAGTAACTCACCATGCTTATAACATATTCATTTATTTAGCTATTCAAACCAATAAACCCAAATACATATCTAAGCATTCATGTTTTTAATTATTTTGATATAATAAACCAGACATGTATACCAATATATTAATAATAATAATTTCATAAACAAAATCAATAATAATATATTCTTTTACCTAACAAAGCATGCTAAAAATTTAAATTATACCTAGACAATTCTCAGTAGCCAAATTTAATTTATTAACCCACTTGCTATATATAATCACTCACGTTTTCAATGTGAATGTTGCAAACTCAACTTTTCATAATGGTACAATATTTTAGTATGTGTTCAAACACGTTTCTCCTTTAATAATTTAGGTCGTAATTTAGCTACAACAAACAATAGCACACTCGCATCGACTGTGTTTTTATAATTCTAATAGCCAAAGACTCATATTCTAATAGAAATATTGATTAAAAAAAGTGCATCAACTAATAAAAAATAATTTAAAAGCAATTAATTTTAATAAATTTATCTCTAAAATATTATTACATTTAATTAAAATTAGTTGGAATTTTAACAATTTTTTTGTTTTTGTTTTTAAATTTTACAATTACATCTTAATGTGCAACTTACAAATTAATTATTTTCCTTGATTCAATTCAATGAAACAAAAAAAAACAATCTCTCAACAAGTGGAGGTGAAGAGCCAAACCCCATAATCAAGACCTATCAAAACGAACCTATTCATGTTTAGGCCATGCAAATATCGAGTACAAAATTAGACATTTATATAATGAATGAGTTTAAATAAACTATAAAGAACTAGTTTAAATGAACTCTTACAAAGTAAAGTTCTCAAACTACTTATAAATGATTTGATTCATTTATGTCTATCCAAAACATTAAATATTCCAACTTATATCTTTAGAAAACACATTTAGTTTTAGTATTTATTTTTGCGGATTTAATTTTTACACACAACTAATTAATTAAATAGCGGAGACATCACAGTTATAATTTCAAGAAGTAATTGATAATCCATGTGTAAAAAATGCTCTATAAATAATTTTTCATAAACACTATGTCATGAACCTAATTAAGGGTAGTCCTGGAAACATTTTTATCTACATTATAAGGAAGATTTTGTTTTAACTGAGACGTCTTTTATACAATAAACGTCATCCTCAAGAGACATACTGTTACGCTGGATTAGGAATTATAGTAGCATTAATATCGTTTTTTAAAACATGTTAATGTAAATACATATTTTTAGGGGAGGTTCATGGCGGCGTCCAAGCCAATTCTAAGTATCAGAGAAACTGCAGAGTACGATCAAACATGATCTTTGACTGTGAAATAGAATATCAAACGTATGCAGATGTAGTTGCCAGCTATTTATAATTAAATAATCATCATCGTCATCATCTACACTCTTTTATATATATATATAAGAGTGTAGATGACGATGAACATTACCAATTAGCTAATGAGCATAATAATGTCGTCAAACACATTGATTATCACAGCGGCATGCTTTCCCCTCCTCATCCTCCTCCTCCTCCTCCTAAACCCTCTTTCTTTAGCAAACAGCACTGACAATATTTATGGCGATCTTAATGGGTTCGTCATTGACGGATCATCAATAAAGCTAAACCATAACGCAGAGGTTGGTCCGGAAGGCCTCATCCAGCTGATCAATGACACTTCAGCAAGAGATCTCTGCCATGTCTTCTACAAATACCCCTTCCAATTCAAGAACAATAATAATAGTAATGGCGGCAGCAACTCTACTACTGTTTCTTCATTCTCAACCACTTTCGTCTTCACCATAGCACCCAACGACCATGGCTTGGACGGCCATGGTCTGTCCTTCGTCATCTCCCCCACTAAAGACCTCCCGGGCATTCACGCCGGTCGATATCTCGGCGTCTTCAACGCCAGCAACAGGGGAAACGCGTCCAATCATGTGGTTGTGATCGAGCTCGACACTGCGCACGATGTGGAGCTGAACGACGTAAATTACGACCATGTTGGGATCGACATCAATGGAATTGAAAGCAAGGAATCTGCTTACGCTGGTTATTATTTGTCAAACTCGTCCGGGGACTACCTTCAGAAATTAAAACTGGCCAGCGGAAAACCAATACAAGTGTGGGTGGAGTATGATGGCACAGAGAAAGAGCTCGATGTCACTATGTATCCACTTGACATTAATCCAAAACCCCGTCGACCGCTCTTAACCTACCGGCAAGATCTCTCCCCATTCATGCGGGAATCCAATATGTACGTGGGTTTCTCTTCCTACGCCCGACTGAGCAGCTCAACGCTTGGAGTGTCGGGGTGGAGTTTTAAGATCAATGGCAAGGCTCAAGACCTCAATCTGTCTCGTAATCCTCAGCCTTCTTCATCTCATAAGAAAAAAAAATTCCAGCTTCGAAGGAGCACGAAGATCCTCTTAGCATCCACCAACATTGTTCTCCTGCTTGGCTTGGCCTTCATCTTTCGGAAGTGGATCTCACCGAGAAGAAATGAGAAGGATTTCGAGGAAGTGCTGGAGGAATGGGAGGTTCAATATGGGCCTCACCGGTTCCTTTACAAGGACTTATTAGCGGCCACGAAGGGCTTCACCGACAAACAAGTCCTCGGCAAAGGCGGTTTCGGCCAGGTTTACAGCGGCATCTTGCCGTCCTCAGGCACACAAGTTGCGGTGAAGAAAGTTGCCCACAATTCAAGGCAGGGGATGAGGGAGTTCGTGGCGGAAATCGCCACCATCGGCCGCCTGCGGCACCCTAACTTGGTTTGCCTTCTCGGTTACTGCCGGCGACAGCAAGAACTTCTCTTGGTTTATGACTATGTTCCAAATGGGAGTCTGGACAAATTCCTCTACGACAACACCAAGTTGAGTTTGAGTTGGTCGCAGAGATTCAAAATCATCAAAGATGTGGCGTCAGGTCTCCTCTACCTGCATCAGCAGTGGGTCCAAGTGATCATTCACAGAGACATAAAAGCCAGCAACGTCTTGCTCGACGGCGAATTGAACGGAAAACTCGGTGATTTTGGCCTCGCGAAGTTGTGCGATCGGGGAACTGATCCTCAGAGCTCCGTTGTGGTTGGGACTCTGGGGTACATTGCGCCGGAGCTCGCTCGCACCGGAAAGGCGAGCAGGAGCACCGATGTGTTTGCCTTCGGAGTGTTTATGCTAGAAGTGGTGTGCGGAAGAAAGCCGGTGGAGCGACGGGCTTCGCCGGCGGAGTTAAATCTGGTGGATTGGGTTGAAGGGTGGTGGAGCAGAGGAGCCATTTTGGAAGCAGTTGATGAGAGGCTGGGGAAACTGTATGTGGAGGAGGAAGCAGAGTTGGTGCTAAACCTTGGGCTGCTTTGCACGCATGCGATGGCCGCCGCTCGGCCGTGCATTTCTGAGGTGTTGCGATACTTGGATCGGAGTGCTGGGTTGCCGAACAATCTGAAAGACATTGGTAGAGACGAGAACCCTGATTATAGTTTGGATGAAGTGGGTGCGACATCCAATGAAAGTGTTTCTATTGCTCCCCTAACAATCACCGAAGCATTCGTTTCTTTGGGCCGCTGATGATCAATTGTAGAAAACTCTATTTCTCACGAGAAAATATTTCAAGACTGAATACTCCACGTTTGGCATTGGAGGAATGGAAAGAAATGGAGAGCAATTGGATCTGATTTTTCGCTTAATTTTGTTAATTGATCAAATTAATTGAAAAAAATTTGTTAATGGAAGCATATACCGAACCAAATGGAATTGAAAAAGTGTGTGTACTGAACCCTTTACTTAGCCGAATGGTTATTTGGTTAATTCGGTTGTTTCTAAGTTTCAAACAGAAAGAGCATTTACTTTCCATGACAACATAAGGAAACCCAAATTAAAGTGCACCGTAAACATGAACACTCACTAAACTACAAAAGTTTTCAATCTTGAGCTATTACACTAACTTGAAAATGATCAAAAAATTTATGTAAGAATGAAAAGAATCAACCCCGAAACAAAAGTAAAAAAAACCCACAAGATTTCCTACAAAATTATGAATGGGTACTAACAAAAACAAAATTCCCACACAAATAGCACAATGAGTGAGAGAACAAACATATATGCATTTATATAATTCGGTTAACTCAATATGGAATTACTTTTTCCCTCATACTAAATCAAATTAACCTAATTTTCATACTCAATCACCTCTCAAGCACTTCTCTCATTTTTACTATAGTTTTATTATCAACTCGCACAAGTATTAATTCTTATCAGTAATAAATCCCTAAGTAGAGTTGACAAAAATAGATAAAAATTTGTTGATCTGAATCGAATCCAACGTGCTTAAATCAATTCATATTTGATTTGCCTTATATATAGATGAGTTGAATATAAATTACAATTTGGTTATTAGACTATTTGCCTAATCCCTCATAAATTATCCTACCTGCTCCACTTTATCAAGTCTACTCCTAAGGATTGGTTCAAGTGGACTAGGGCGAGACTAACCCTTAATTTATTAAGAAGTTATGGGTCAGTCACATTATCTCTCAGCTTAGGCTTTCAATATTAATACCTGGATAATAATAATTTATTATTATTCTTATTGCTATTGACAACTAGGAATGTTAAACTCTTTTCGTATTGGCCTCCAAGTTTTAAATCTTTTGTGTTGGCCTTATAAGGCTTAACATCTTATTTTGATGCTAACAAACAAGTGGATCTTAACATGCTATATTAAGTGATATATTTTCAGGAATAAATGAAGAATGCAAGGTTAAAGAGTTCATGAAAACTTGTACCTCAGATAAGGATGATTATATCAAGTTTGAAGCATGGATTTAAAGTTTAAAGCCTAAAGATCATGAGAGCATTAATATTAAAGAAATAGTTTCAACGAATGAAAGCCCAAGTGATCAACATGGAAAACTCAAAGAAAGATGAAGCAAGTATAAAGGCCTCAAGGAATTCAAGAATTGAAAGAGTCCAGGAAATTTCATGTAAGTACTTCAAAGAATTTCAATATGGATGCAAGAAACTCTTAGGTTAATGTCTTAGACCTAAATACCTTTTATCATACTTGGAAAATATTTTTATAAGGTCAAAAATTGTTTCAAAAAGGTTAGAATCAGTTTTGGAATTAAAAGCACCAAAAAGAGGATTTCTCAAATGCTGTCAATTTTTCTACATCTGCATTGATGCACATTTTTCTCCATCAAAAAATCTTTATTTTAAAATGTATTCAACATGATAGTTGTAAGATTTTCTCTTAGATTTTATTTGACACCAAGATCATCAAATTTGGAATTAGAAAAAAAAAATTTATGATCAAAATACTGAAGGGTACTCAAAGATGATGGCTTGACAAACGACTGTCAAGAACTAGACAGTCGACTGCCAGTGTACTTTGAGGTGTCTGTGTGTGTTTGGACAAACGACTGACACCCTACTGCCCCTTTGTTTTAACTGGACAGATGAATGCCCAAAAAGGACAGTCATCTGTCACGCGGCTGTTTTGAATTTTTCATAACGATTAAATTTTTAAATGAGGTTATTTGTGGCTCAAAACTTATGGAAACTTGGGGAATACTTCAAACCACTTGAGGATCAAGTTATACACTTTTTAAAGTCTATAAATAAGCCTCAAAGATCATTTAATCAACACAACCAAGAATTCAAATTCTAAAAAAATTCAAAGTCTCTCTCAAATTGCTCTAAAATTCTCAAGGCTCTCTCTTGCTCTCAAGCTCACATATTGTGCACGAATTCAACTGAGTTATTGCTAATCTTCTTCCACCGGAATTGTGCTATAAATTCTAAATCTTTCAATCATTGAAAGAATTAATTGGCGATATACTCCCTAGAGCTTCAAGTTATATTCCATATTGTGATTTACTTTGTAGTATATTAGTTGTGTTGTAATTAGTGTACTAACCAGCTCTTTGAGGAACAAGTTCTTTGTACGCATCTATTTGATCTTTATCTTGTAGATTGACAATTCCAAGGGTTGTTTGGATCGTTGGCTAAGCAAGGGGATATTGCTTAGAGAGACGGACTCTAGCCTAGTTAAGGAGTAACCGGACAAGGGGATATCATTTGGAGAAGGCGAGCTTTACCCTTAACCAAGAAATGTTGTAAAGGTTTGTTTCGCCCATTAAAGGAACAGGTTTAGTGAATCGTTTGGTGGTTTACCAAAGGTGAGAACGTAGGCTGGGTATAAGTCGAACCTCATAAAAATCTCCGTCTTACTCTCTCTTTCTCTACTCTTTATTTTTCAGTACATATTTAAATTGCGTAGATGGTTTAAATTGAAAATCATATATACTACGTATATTTGAGAATCAAGTAAACTTAAAGTTTTATTTTGATTTGGGTTTTGGAAACCGAAAGGGAATACGTTGGTTAAACCATATCTTGCAGAAACCATACGGGAGTACGTTATTTGGTTAAACATCCCAAAGAGAAATTAACTAAGAGTTTATCTGAATTCTAAATATTTGAAAAGAGTGATTGGATTTTATATTGCACATCATATTGAAGAAGCAAATTCATTTATACAAGGCTTGGTTCAAATTTGGCTAATAAAAACAAACAACCATCTTGAGTTTTTATATTACATAAGTGTTGTGTATTGGCTTGGTTGTTTGTTTTCTAATTATAGTTGATTGGTTTGGTTGAATGATTGGATGTTTGTACGGTTAAGGATTAAATAAAGAAACTAAGTTCTTGAGTGCTTAACAAATTAAACAAACAAGTCACAAATTGGTTAAAAGAAATAAAATAAGTTTACGAATTCTAAAAAGGAATTAAAAGAAAATTTTTAAAAGTCCAATTCACCCTCCCCCCTCTCTTGAGAAGCTATTCCTAATTTCAATTGGTATCAAAGCGAGGTTATAACAACTCTTAACTAGAAGCTATAAAAAGATCTAAATGGTTAACTTAGGCGTAACTCCCTTTGAAGAGGGACAATCTTCAATTAGGCCACCAATTTTTTGTGGACACTACTATACATTTTGGAAAAAGAGAATGCAAATATACCTTCAAACCATGAATTGGAAAGTTTGGGAGGTTGTCACAGATGGTGATCTAATTCCTACCACATTAGTAGATGGAAAACAAATACCTAAGGAAAAGAAAGACATGACTAAAAGAGATTATAAAATGTTGCAAATAAACTCTAGTACTATGAATGCTCTATATTGTGCTTTAGATGCCAATGAATTAAATAGAGTAATGACTTGCAAATCAGCTAAGGAGATATGGGACAAGTTAGAAGTAACATATGAAGGCACTATAGATGTTAGGGACAATAGGATCGATATGCTCACAAGTGAATATGAAGCCTTTAAGATGAACCCGAATGAATCCATAACTAATATGTTTATTAGGTTCACTCACATAATCAATTCCCTGAATGCTCTAGGAAAAACCTAAACTACTTATGAGATGATTAGAAAAATTCTTAGAGGGTTGCCACCTAAATGGGAACCAAAAGCCACTGCTATAACGGAAGGAAGAAATTTGAAAAACACTTCCTTAGATGAACTTATAGGTTCTCTCCTTACATATGAAATGGCAATGAATGAAAAGAATGGAAAAATCAAAGCCCAAGAATCAATAGCCTTTAAAGCCTTAAAAGAAAACTTAAGTAGTAAAATCGATGAAGATGAAGAAACCTTCATATCTAAAAAGCTAGCAAGGATACTAAGAAGGAGAAACAAATTCAAGAGAAGAAATCAAAAATCTGAATCAAATGAATCAAAAGAAGAAGTTAGCAAGAAATCAAAGAATAAAACTCCTACATGTTACAATTGCAACAAAGCTGGACATATAAACCAAAATGTCCACTACTAAAGAAAAAGTCTAAGAAGAAAAAGAAAAAGGCCATGAAAGCCACTACTTGGGACATGATGAGTACAAGTAGTTCTGAAATTGAATCAAGTGACCAAGAAGTTGCTTATACGTGCTTTATGGCTTGGGACGATGAGGAAAGTTCTTCAGCCAAATCCTTAGATAATTCTTGTAGTAATTCTTCAAATGAATCCAATGATGAGGGTATGTCATCTTATCAAGAACTACAAAATGATCTATTCAAAGTACATAAGATGCTGATCAAAGTAAATAAACAAAATGCTTCATTGAAGAATAAGAATGAAGGTATAATGAAAGAATTAGAATCCCTTAAGAATGCTGAAAGGGAAAAGGATTCAAGGATCAAGAAAATTGAAAATAAGTATGATTCTACAATGAAAGAATTAGAAGCTAAAACTCTTGCTGAAAAAGAAAACGACTTGAAAATTAAAGAACTAGAATGCAAGAATGAAAAAATGTTAGAAGACCTTAGATCCCTATCCTCTACGATATATGAGAAAGATATGTATATTTCTGAATTAGAGGATAAAATAAGAAAATTATCTCTAGAGTTAGAGAAATCTCAGAAGAAGGTTGATAACAAGAAAGATATATAGTTAAATGATCTCAAAAATCAGATTGAAGATAAAGAAAAAATCATTTATAACTTTACTAAAGGAAAAACAAATTTTGACAAAATGGTAGGCTCCCAAAGAATGTCTCTAAACAAAGTAGGCATTAGATTTAATGGAATTAAAAATAAAAAGAAAAGGAACCTTTACATGGGTTATTTCTCAAAAGCCTCCAAAGATAATGCTACCACATCTAGTAATGCCTACACTAATACAATATGCTATCAATGTAAGAAAAAGGGGCATATAAAGTTTGAATGTCCATTTAAGAGAAAAGGAGTGAAAACTAAACAAATATGGAGAGTTAAAGAAACATCTTTATCAAACCAACCGGACCCAAGAAAATATGGGTACCAAGATTAAAAACTAGTTCATAAATGAAAAACTCCATGGATTAAGTCATTCCCCTCTAAAAATTGAGAAAGTAACTTAATTCATGATCAACAAATAAACTAGTTGAAATAGAAAAATTTAACAAATGAGTTAAGAGCTTATTATTACAAATTCAAAATGACATTGTTGACCAAATCATAAGATGATTTTTACAAAGCTTAACTTAAGAAAATATTAAGAAAATATCAAATTGAGCTTATTACATGAGTACTTCAAGTTGATTCAAGAATGAATTTTTTTAAGCTCTTAGAGACTTAGAGACCTTAATATAAAACTTGGAACAAGTTTTTCAAAGTTAAACAAGTTCATTTTCCAAGATTAATTGAGCTAAGAAGAGAGACCTCAAAAATATGTTGGAATGAGTAAAATCCTGCTGACAGACGACTGTTTGTTCAGAGACAGACGACTGGCATGTTTTTGAAGTGTTTTTAACACAAGTCTGAAAACTGACAGACGACTGTCAAGTAATGGACAAAAGACTGCCAGTGACCAGTGAGCCGTCTGTGAGTGTTCTGCCAATCGACTGTCAACCTACTATGTATATTGAAAAATTGATGAGTTCATGGACAGACGACTGTCATCATATGGACAGACGACTGTCACCCTTCTGTTCATTTTTAAAAACCTGATTGTTTAGTGATAGACGACTGCCCCCTGTTGACAGGCGACTACATAATTTTTTAAAAAAAATATTTGAGAATGAAATGTTATATGTTCCATGCTTACATGCCTATATGAAATGTTATATGTTCCATGCTTACATGCCTATATGATATGCTATATGCTTCATATGTATGACTTGACTTGACTTGACTTATATTGATATTTTATGGTTCACTATGTTGAAAATTTGAGCATGAGATTATTGAGCAACAACATTAATTTTGATATGAGATTAATTCTTGATCATGCATGATGTTGATGAATTATATGGATAGAATTACTGCTTTTTATATTGATATCCATGAGCTATAAGAGATATAATGGTTATATTGATATCCATGAGCTATGAGAGATATAATAGTTATATTGATATCCATAAGCTATGAGAGATATAATGGTTATATTGGTATCCATGAGTTGTGTATGATGTGGTAATGACTTTGGTATCTATAAAGTCTTTGGTATCCATAAATATTTTTGGTATCACATTTTAAAAATTTTAATTGGTATCACAATTTAAAAACTCACTTGGTATCACAATCTAAAAGTTAAATTTGTCTTTTAACCATGACAAGTATGATTATATCTATGAGCATAGTATGACATTGATGATATTAACATGATATTGATATTTGATACATGATGTGAATCAATATTTTGAAACATGAGATGATGAAAGCAAAAAAAAAAAAAAATGATAACAAAACTGAATGTATTGAATTCAAGGGAAGTGTTATGTCATATTGCTTATATTATGATTGTTTTCCTATTAATCAATTCAAAGAATTTTCAATTGGTATCATGAATTAAATTTTCAATTGGTATCATGAATTTTAAATAGATATCATGAATTCAAATTTAAATTGATATCATAAAATCAACAATTGAAATCTTGAATATTGTCTAAAGGAAAAAGTTGTTAGTAATGAATGTTATATATTAAAAAATAAATTGAGTGTGTACATATGTTGATATGCATGCTTGATGATATGCTCAACATATGATTTTACTTGAACTTAATTATTTTTTTTTTCTCTTTTTGATTGATGTCAAAAGGGGGAGGAGTGTTTAAGCAAAAATTGAGCATAGTATTGCAAATTTCAAAAACTGAGCATGAACATAATATATATCAAAAGGAGAAGTATTTGATAGTGATGAGCATGATTGTAAAAGAGGTTTTGAAATTGATATTGATCTTGCAAATATTGTTAAGATGGTGCTTATTGAAAGGGAGAGTCTTTTTAAAGCCCACTCCAATTTTTGCTTCTTGTTTGTCATCATCAAAAAGGAGGAGATTGTTGGCCTTATAAGGCTTAACATCTTATTTTGATGCTAACAAACAAGTGGATCTTAACATGCTATATTAAGTGATGTATTTTTATGACTAAATGAAGAATGCAAGGTTAAAGCGTTCATAAGAGCTTGTACCTCAAATAAGGATGATTATATCAAGCTTGAAGCATGGATTTAAAGTTTAAAGTCTGAAGATCATGAGAGCATTGATATTAAAGAAATAGCTTCAAAGAATGAAAGCCCAAGTGATAAACATGGAAAGCTCAAAGAAAGATGAAGCAAGTATAAAGGCCTTAAGGAATTCAAGAATTAAAAAAGTTTAGGAAATTTCATATGAGTACTTCAAAGAATTTCAATATGGATGCATGAAACTCTTAGGTTAATGTTTTGGACCTAGATACCTTTGATCATACTTGGAAAATATTTTTATAAGGTCAAAAATTGTTTCAAAAAGGTTAGAATCAGTTATGGAATGAAAAGCACCAAAAAGAGGATCTCTCACATTGTTTCAAAATGTGTTCAACATAAAAGTTGTAGGATTTTCTCTTAGATTTTATTTGAAACCAAGATAATTAAATTTGGAGTTATACAGAAAAAGTTATGATCAAAATACTGAAGGGTACTCAAAGCTGACAACTTGACAGGCGACTATCAAGAACTGGACAGTCGACTGCCAGTGCACTTTGAGGCGTTTGTGTGTGTTTGGATAGATGACTGACACCCTACTGCCCCTTTGTTTTAATTGGAAAGATGACTACCCAAAATGGACAGTCATCTGTCACACGGCTGTTTTGAATTTTTCATAACGGTTAAATTTTTAAATGGGGTTGTTTGTGGGTCAAAACTTATGGAAACTTGGGGAATACTTCAAACCACTTGAGGATCAAGTTATAAACTTTTTAAAGTCTATAAATAAGCCTCAAATATCATTGAATCAATACAACCAAGAATTCAAATTCTAAAAAAATTCAAAGTCTCTCTCAAATTGCTCTCAAATTCTCAAGGCTCTCTCTTGCTCTCAAGCTCACATATTGTGCACGAATTCAATTAAGTTGTTGCTAATCTTCTTCCACCGGAATTGTGTTACAAATTCTAAATATTTCAATCATTGAAAGAATTAATGAGTGATATACTCCCTTGAGCTTCAAGTTATATTCTATATTGTGATTTACTTTGAAGTATATTAGTTGTGCTGTAATTGGTGTACTAACCAGCTCCTTGAGGAGCAAGTTCTTTGTATGCATCTATTTTATCTTTATCTTGTAGATTGACGATTCCAAAGGTTGTTTAGATCATTGGCTAAGCAAGGGAATATTGCTTAGAGAGGCGGGCTATAGCCTAGTTAAGGAGTGACCGGACGAGAGGATATCGTTTGGAGAAGGCGGGCTCTAGCCTTAACCAAGGAGTGTTCTAAAGGTTTGTTCCGCCCGTTAAAGGAACAGGTTTAGTGAATCCTTTGGTGGTTTACCAAAGGCGAGGATGTAAGCTGGGTATAAACTAAACCTCGTAAAAATCTCCGTCTCACTCTCTCTTTCTTTACTCTTTATTTTCAGTACATATTTAAATTGCGTGGATGGTTTAAATTGAAAATCATATATACTACGTATATTTGAGAATCAAGTAAACTTAAAGTTTTATTTTGATTTGGGTTGCGGAAACCGAAAGAAAGTACGTTGGTTAAATCATATCTTGCGGAAACCATACGGAAGTATATTACTTGGTTAAACATCCCAAAGAGAAATTAACTAAGAGTTTATCTGAATTCTAAATATTTGGAAAGAGTGATTGGATTTTATATTGCCATCATATTAAAGAAGCAAATTCATTTATACAAGGTTTGGTTCAAATTTGGCTAATATAAACAAACAATCATCTTGAGTTTTTATATTACATAAGTGCTGTGTATTGGCTTGGTTGTTTGTTTTCTAATTATAGTTGATTGGTTTGGTTGAATGATTGGATGTTTGTATGGTTAAGGATTAAATAAAGAAATTAAGTTCTTGAGTGCTTAACAAATTAAACAAACAAGTCACAAATTGGTTAATAGAAATAAAATAAGTTTATGAATTCTAAAAAGGAATTAAAAGAAATTTTTTAAAAGTCCAATTCACCCCCTCTCTTGGTGAGCTATTCCTAATTTCATTTTGGAATGATTGTTTAATCATTGCTTTCCCACTTTGCTTCAAACATCCAAGCCTAAGAAGGGAAACTTTCCTTCTGGAAGTTCTGTTGGCTAGAGTGCTTTTTTAAATTGTTCCTAATTAATGCTTTCACATTTGTACCTGCTAATGGAATCACCTAGTTGTGATCTTGAGATAATCTTTGCTCTTTCTTCCCGATTTCGAGTTTTGGACGACTATATTAATATCTTAATGATTCTTTTAAAGTGCATTATAAAAAATTTCACATTTAATCCATGTGCTCATTCCTTAGTACAGTACAGTGTCGAAAGGAGTGATTGTTGTATCTATCATTTAGAATTCATAGATCAAAAGATGTCAACACTAACAAATATAGGTAAGTGAGAAGTATGCTTTAGTTTATATATGAAATAAATATGGTATCCCATATTTAATTTTTTGTTTAGGGAATTCTAATACTATATTTGTTGGGTGTCCCTCATTGTGGGGTCCAAGACTTGAAAAAGTTGTTCCTTCTTTAATTATTGTTTGCTTCCCAATGCAAGAAAATTGTTGCAGCTTGCTCTAAAATTGCTTCCGAGTAGACCCGACATAATGTTTAGTGTATGTATGTGTGCACGTTATCAATCAGCACCTAAGGAATCACACCTAATAGCTATCAAGAGAATCCTAAGATACTTAATAGATACTATAGACTTAGGACTATGGTACCCTAAAGACACCGGTTTTGAAATGATCAGTTATTCAGATGCGGACTATATTGGATGTAAAATAGATAGAAAAAGTACAAGTGGCACATGCCACTTCTTAGGAAGATCTTTAGTTTCTTGGTTTTCTAAAAAACAAAACTTCATAGCTTTGTCAATTGCTGAGGCTAAATATGTAGTAGCTGAGAGTTGTTGTGCGCAAACACTATACATGAAACAACAGTTAAGAGATTTCAATTTGAAATGCACAACTATACCAATTAATTGTAATAATATGAGTGCGATTAATATATCTAAAAATCCTATTTCACACTCAAGAACCAAGCATATTGACATAAGATATCACTTCCTAAGAGATCATGTTCAAAAAGAAGACATCATTCTAGAATTCATCAATACAAATGATCAATGGGTTGATATTTTCACTAAACCTATCTCAGAAGATAGATTTATAACCATTAGAAGAGAACTTGGTATACTACATAGTAGAGAAACTAACTGAAAAGACAAAGCTTAAAGAAAAATCTATAGTCAGCCAACTGACTTTAAGGTCAGCTGACTAACTAAAGCAGTCTTTTTTTTGGAACAGAGGCCAGTTAGCCAACTGACCTTGAGGTAAGTCGACTGACTGAGGTAATTTTTCCTAGACCAGAGAGCAGTTAGCCAACTGACCCTGAGGTCAGCTGACTGATTGACAAAGCAACCCTAGAATCGTTTATAAAACTCAATTCATTTGAGTGGTCAGTTAACTGACTTAGGGTTTGTCTCTTCGTGTGCTCTAAGTTTGTGTACTTTGACATGTTGTATGACACAACACTTAGCTTGGTTGCTTTCTTTTTCCTTGTTTCTTGAATAATAGACTTCATGCTTATGTGATATGCAATATTCTACATGTGTATGTCTTGAAATTGGTATCTTGAAATCTTTAAAGACGATGCAAAAATATTAATGATTTATGCCTCACTATATTTTGAAAATCTGAGCATAAAGTTATTAAGCATAATTTGGAAACATGAATTTTGACATGCCTTGATTAATACTTGACCATGTATGCTTATGATGGATCACATGAATAAATGAAAATTTGGCATCTATGAGTAGTGCATGATATGACATCAACATTAGTATCTAAGAAGTATATTGGTATCCATGAATATATCACTTGGTATTTGAGCAATACAACATAATTATGAGCATGTAACGATATTGATAATATTGCCATGATATTGGTATTTAAATAATGAACTATGAATGACAAATATGACTTTTGAAGTTTTTTTCCGCAAATATGAATGTTGCACAACATGTGTGTGATTGTAAATTCAAAGATGTCACAAAACATATGCAGTATGAATGACAAATATGAAATATGCATGACTACTTGACTATCGAAGCACACTATATATACTATATCGCAATATATTGAGAAGTGTGTGTGTTCATATGTTCATTTGAACTTATTTTTTTTTACTCTTTTTGATTGATGTCAAAAGGGGGAGTAGTATTGAGCAAAAATTGAGCGTGATATTAAAAAAAACTCAAACATGAGATATGTATCAAAATAAAGAGGGAGAAGTATTTGATATTGTATGATGAGAATGATATTGCATGATATTATATGATGAGCATGATATTGTATGATATTGTAATTGGTCTTGAAACTACAAAATTGTTACAATTAATGATGCTTTTTGTAAGGGGGAGTAAAATGATGCTTGTTGTAAGTGGGAGTCTTTTTAAGGCTTACTCAAATTTTTGCTCCTCATTTGTCCTAATCAAAAAGAGGGAGATTGTTGGCCTAACTAGGCTTTTTAATCTTGTTTTGATGATAACAAAATGAGGAATATTTTAACATGTGTTGCTGAGTGGCTTTATTTAAGGTCTAAGTAAAAGGACACTCATGGTTAATCATGGAAGTAAGCTGGAAATCAATGTCAATCAAAGTGAAAGTTTCTCAGTATATTGAAGTAATGAACGACAAATGAAGAGTTTAAAGGTCAAACAGATCTTGAAGTCAAAAGTGAATCTCAAAAGGTTGCAAGACTTAGTAATTAAGGAGATCATGCTTAGAAGGATATTTGTAAGTACTTCAAATCATTATTATTTAGATATGTGAAACTCCTTAAGATACAAAGACTTAGAGACTAACACTTGAAAAACTTTTGAAAATGTTTTTGAAAAGTTATAATTAAGTTTTTTAAGTAAACTAGATTTTAAAGAAATCAAAAAATAGAAAATATTTGAAAAGAGGACTACCCAACCGACTGACTCGTTAAACTAAAAGTACCCAGCCGACTGACCATTTTTTAATGTGATTCATTCAGCCGACTGACAGGAAACCTTCAGCAAAGTTAACTATCCAGCTGACTGACTCAATGAACTAAAAACGCCCAGCCGACTGACTATTTTGAACGTGATTCAGTCAGCCGACTGACAATTTGTCAAAATAATTTTTTAAGAGACAGAATGGTGTCAGTCGTCTGTCCAACCAACTGACTAGTGCAAAAAGTGACCCAGTCGAGTGAGTCAGTTAACTGACTTTGCGGAAATTTTTAAAATTTAAACCTATAGGAAGATTTTCAAAATTGATTCTCTGATTTAATATCTTTTAAAAAGTTACCTAAATGCTCCATGTTAATTGAGGAAACTTTTCTTTAAGAATTCTATAAATACCTCCCTTGCTCAATGAAAAATACACACTCAAGCAATACACGATTTCTATGCTAAAACTCTCCTAAAGCTCATTCTTGCTCACACCTTTTGCTGGGGGGAAACTCTACGAAATTGCTGAATTGAAATAGGGGTTTGGTTCTGAGTTGCATCTAAATCTTTAAGAAAGAATCATTTGTGACTTCGAAACCTTGAGCTTCACATTTTCTATTTAGTTTTGGTTTTGAAATATGATTTGAGATTTAACTTGTACAACTTGCTCTGTGTTTGAGAGTGTTTTTGTACGTAAATATCAATTCTTTTCTACTAGATCTTTGACAGTTCAAGGTATTGTTGAATCGTTGGACCAAGCATAGGTTGTTGCTTGGAGAGATTTCTCTTCCTGAAAAAGAGGTTGATTATTGTAAAGGTTTTTGTTCCACCCAGAAAGAACAAGGTATAATGAAATCCTTAGGAGGTTGACCTAAGGTGAGGATGTAAGCTAGGGTAAGCCAAACCTCATAAAAACAGCGGTGTCACTTTCTTTCCCTTACTCTCTTTAAATTCAAGCAAAAATATAAATTGCGTGGATGTTTAATTCTTTCAATTATAAAAACAACGCATATTGGAAGTTAAATAAACCAAAGCCTAATTTTTTCTTGGGCTTGCGGAAACTGAAATGGAGTACGTTGGTTAATCAATTTTTTGCGGAAACTGTAAGGGAGTACGTTGATTGGTTAACAACCCAAAACCTATTAGTTGAAGGTTTATTTAAATTCTGATCTTGAAAAAGTGTTCGGATGTTATTTTAATCTTCATTTCAAAAGCCAACTACAGGACTTGCACATTCATATACAAGACTGCTGAATATTGCAAATCAAAAATTGATTACTTGTGTTGTGGTTGTTTTGCTTGAATAGTTAATTAATTGGTTGTGTTTGTTGTGGTTGTGGATTGAATAGAAGAAGTTAGTGCTTGTGTGAATTTCCTAATCAACAAAAATATAATAAGTCTTTAAAGGATTGTAAGAAGTCAAGAACTCTAAGGAATTTTAAATAACCCAATTCACCCCCATCTTGGGACTACACCTTAGGTTTTAGAAAAGTTGTTCCTTCTTTAATTATTGTTTGCTTCCCAGTGCAAGGAAACCATTGTAGCTCGCTTTGGAAGTCCAAAAAGAAGCCACGTGCAGCAGCGAGCCCATTTATTTTTCCTTTGCCATTTTTTGCTCCATCTGCTCACGTCTACAATGCTATTCACACCTGAAGCAGGCCCTTCATTTTCTTTCTCCATTTTTCTGCAGTAGCTCCTCACGTCTGTAGCAACCACTCATGCCTACTGCAGTTGTCTGTCATCTTCTCCAGCGAGCTGCCCACAAACCTGCAACTCCGGCTGCATTTGTGCTTGATTTTGATTTTCTCTTGGACATTTGTTCACAACATTTGGTGAGGTCTTTCATCTTACTACATTTGTTATACGCTTTTGTGTATTTGTAAGTCTTATGTCTTTTATGCCCACTTTGTACGAATTTGGTGATAGTGGACTTAGACCGTCGTGTCCCGTGGACGTACCTCAATATTACCGGGATCGAACCACATTAAATTTCTTGTGTCTCATTTTATTTATTATTTGCATTACACCATTACTTTACTTGTGGGAATCATTCATATAATTTTTTTTCCCAACAATTTGGGAGCATGAATTTCGAACTTTAGATTTGAATTTGAGTGGATTTGTATAAATTTCATTACAATTTTATATTACATCTTATATTCAATAAATCATCCACACTTTTCACAAAATTCAGAATTCAAATAAACTATTAATTAATTTATCTTTGGGTGTTTAACCAATCAACGTACTCCTTTTGAGGTTTTCGCAAAGTATTGATCAACTAACGTACTCCCTTTCGGTTTCCTCAATCCCAAATCAAAATTAAACTGTAAGTTTACTTAATTTCCAAATTTACGTAGTATATATGATTAAGGAATTTAAATCATCCACACAGTTGATATATGTGTTGAAAATAAAGAGCAAGGGAAAGAGAGAGTGACATCGAAATTTTTATGAGGTTCAGCTTATCCACAACCTACCTTCTCACCTTTGACAAACCACCAAAGGATTCACTAAATCAGTTCCTTTGTCGGGCGAAGCAACACCGTTTACACACTCCTTTAGTAGGTTAGGGCCCGCCTCTCCAAGTGATATCCCCTCACTCGGTCACTCCTTCAATTAGGCTAGAGCTTGCCTCTTTAAGCGATATCCCCTCGCTTAGCCAATGATCCAAACACCTTGGAATCGTCAAAATCACTGCAAGACAACAAAATGATAGTTGCATACAAGAACACTCTCTTAAAGAGTAGATTAGTACAAATTCAGAGCTATATACTTCAAAGCAATTCAAATATGAAAATCAGATTGAAGCTCAAAGAGTATATCACCGAATGGTTCTTTCAATGGATGAAATATTTCAGAATTGTAGTACAAGATTGGTGATTTAGAATTAGCAAAACCTCAGTAAATTTTGTGCAAGATGAGAGTGAGAAAGCACTTGAAAGTTGGAGAACAATTGAGAGAGATTGAATGCTTTATTTCATTCTTGGTGTATGAATTAATTGATCTTCGGTGTATTTATAGATTTAGAAAAGTTTCAAACTTGTTCCCCAAGTTTACTTGGAGTAGTGTCCAAATTTTGAACAAGTTTGAGCCCCAAGCAATTGACTTTTCAAAAATATGCCCGTTATGAATTTTAAAATCTACCGTGTGGCAGTAGCCTAATAGCTTCTAGTCAGTCGCTTGTCAATGTATTACATAGATAAAATATACAGGCAGTAGGGTGGCAGTCGCCTGTCACTAAGATTTCCTGTTTTAAAAAATGGGCAGAAAGGTGACAGCAGCCGGGTGAAACCTTATCAGGCTTCTCATTATACACCGTCAAGCACCTGTCAAGACCTAGATAGTAGCCTGACAACCTTCTGTCTATATACTTTAAAAACCTATAAGGTGGTAGCCCACTAACTATGTTCAGTCAGGCTCCTGCCAAGTAGATAAACTGGTTTTTAAAATATTTTTGTATTCTCTCTCTTTGCTTCTTAATTCTAGGAATATCAATTTGTTCTCTTTGAAAAATATGTTCCAAGTTTTAAAATTAAGGTCTCTAAGTCTCTTTTTTCTAATGAGTTTCAAAATGAAATTTCATACTTGAAATATACTTGAAGTACTTACAAACATGTCCTATTAGACTCTCTTCAGTTCTTGAACTCTCTTTGAAAAACTTCATCAAGTTGTTGCTTTGAGTTCATGAATTTTCAATATTGATCACTTGAGTTGATATGAGCTTTCAATGTTCTTGTGATCTTTGAGTCTTTTCATGTTGGTCTCTTGAGTTTTTTGAATTGATCACTTAAGTTCATGAAGTATGCTTTTGTTTCAATATCTGAAATATCACAACTTTGAAGAACATTAGATAACCTTACTTTGTTATCATCAAAATCAAGAGTCATAAGTCTTGTTTAGGCCAATAGATGCCTTGTAAAGATCAACTAGGTATTTAGGAGTGCGACATATTCGAGACCAATGACCTTTTGTTCCACACCTATAACAAATATTGTCATTATTTTGCACTTTGTTATTTTGTTTAGAGCTTTCTTTATTCTTTACCCATTTCCTTTGAGTCTTTTCAGCACCTTTGCTTTCAAACTTTGAAGGATGATCATCACGGGTCTAACAATTTTTTGTACCACGACCCTTTTTACCACCGCGATCTCGTCCACAATCTTGAGAAAAAACCACATTGACTTCAGGGCAATATTAAGCTAGTTGGACGAGATTGATGATTTTTCAACAAAAGCTCATTATTTTGTTCAGCCACAAGTAACAAGAAATTAGCTCAAAATATTTTATAAATCTATGCTCTCAATATTGCTGCTGCAGGAGCACATTCGAGGCATGAAAAGTCGAATATGTTTTTTCTAACATATTATCATTGGTAATATTTTCTCCACATAACTTCAGTTGAGATCTAATTTTAAACAATACTGAATTATATTCACTTACAGTTTTAAAATCTTGTCGTCGCAAGTGTATCCAATCATATCGAGCTTTTGGAAGAATTACCATTTTTTTGTATTCATATCTCTCCTTTAAGTTGTTCCAAATGACTAATGAATCCTTAATAGTAAGGTACTCACTTTTCAATTCTTCGTGTAAATGGTGTAGAAAGAAAATAATTACCTTTGCGCAATCCTGCAGGGATGCTTGATTTCCTTCTTCAATTGTACTTCCAAGATTCATAACATTAAGGTGAATCTCAGTATCAAGTACCCATGGCAGATAATTTCTTCTAGAAATATTAAGGGCAACGAATTCAAGCTTTGTGAGGTTTGACATCATAAAGTCATTTTGAAAACAAATAAAAATTCAAAATTAGGTAAATATTAAATGGAAATGTTATTCTCACATATATCCCAACATAAAAATATTTAAGGACACGTACTCAAGATAAGAGATATAATTAACATATAAATATAGTTTGACGAAAAACTAAAGTTATATAGATAACAAATGTTAAAGGAAACAAAATTCTTACTTTAGAATAATACCAACGAAACTTATTATACTATCAGAGACTTGATCGTGCTGATAATGTGTTATAAATGAAATAAAAAGAGGAATACAAAACAAAGTTTGGAGTTATAGAAATTCAACAGTCTAATTTTTCAGGAACTAGATGTTGCTAATCATCTAATATCCCATTTTGTTGTAAAGTATGTCTTTATATAAGTAAATATATTGGAGGTTAAGCACATAATGAATCATTATGTGGGCATACTAAAGGTTGTAACCTATTATCTAGATAGTCATCCATATAAATATACATGTTTTACAACACCATTTTATTTATTAATATTTAACTAAAAGATTAAAAAAACATAAAGTGTAGAAATGGGTGGCCTAGATCTTCCTAATCCAACTCGACCGACGGTTGGAGAGCAAATTATGTGAATGAATCTCTCGTATTTTGGTAGATTCTTTCTCGATCAATCCAAAGCCAAAAAACTCCGAAAATCACCATCCAGATTCAGATATACTACTCTGAAAATCTCTACTTCGAATTTCTTGAAATGCTTTGCCTTTCAAATCTGAGCATTTTAAGTTTTAATTTGAAGGGATTCCACAAATCTTCGTAGCTTCAAATCAGCAGCTCCCATGGGTCCTTCGCAATCTGTACAAGTAGACAAAGAAGAGGACGAGGATGAAGAGGCGAAAGAAGAAGGTGACCATAATGTCGACGACACAAATATATGAAGAGGGTTGGACAACCATTAGGTGAAAAAGGTTCTCAAACAAGAGCCGAAGATGCTGTTGTGCCACCCCTCCGCACGAATCTGCGACTACCGAGGAGAGGGAGAGGGTAGGCTGAGGTAGGGAAGTTGGTAGGTTATGTTTTATTATTATTATTATTAAGATATGGGTGCCCGAGTCTTGAACCGTCCAATCTGTCTATAAACGGGTCTTCTTGCATCCAACTAAACCCGATTAAAATAAACGGATCACGAATCACGAGTTTTTTCCCGGTTTGTATTTTTTTTTAAAATATATATTAAATAATACCTTGTTGGGTAAATAATTCCCGGAATAACTTTGACGTAATCCCGCTACTTCGTCCAGCGAGATTTAAACGAATCTTGTTGGACCAAGTAGCGAGATTTGCCATGTGACACGCCCAAGATAAACATAGGCAAATCTCACTTCTTGGTCTAGCGAGATTTGTCTTAACACGCATCTAGATCAGATTGGACTACTATTTAAATCTCGCTACACCAAGTAGCGAGATTTGCCTATGTTTATCTTAATTTTTTGTGTTCTCATTTTTTATTTTATTATTATAATAATGCTTAATTAAATTATTGGAGAGAAGAATCATTTATTAATTTAAATTTTCACATAGGATCGTCCGCCCCACTCCCTGTATGACGTACTCTTGTCGATGCCCCCATATAATCACGTACATCGTGTGCTCGACAGGCCCCAATCCGTGTTCACCCAACCGCGGCCATCAATCTCGTCTAGGTCGTCCCCACATACATCAACCCCTGACATTAAAAAGCGGTCGAAAATGCCCTGCCGATAGCAGAACTGACGCATCACTTGGTCAGGGAGATGCCACTTGATAATATGAAAAAATATGAGTGACACTTAAGCTACCCACAGGTGCCTCCTAGCTGCATAATCAGCCGGTAGGTTGACTATAATGTCATCCGTGTAGGGCGCCCATATGAACTGCGCGTAAACATAAGCAAAATGTAAGAGGTGGGTAGGATTATCTGATAAATATGCAATACAATCAATACACTTTAATCGGACTATACCTCATGCTCCAGGTGCATGTCTAACTCGAACCTGTACCAGGGCAACGTATGTTATGCAACATTTGGCGCCAACAATTGATCCCTCCACCTATACAAAATAATACGTAAGTCAACAGGTGTAATGACTAGTACATACTACGAATTAATATTCGTAGTACTCATACCACGAATGCATTGTGAATGAAGTTACTAAGCTCCATGCGAGTGGGGCTAGGTCAATTGAGCAACCATCTTGGTCCCTCTCAATAACACGCCGGATACCACGGCGCGTAGGAGCTAAGGACATGAATCTCTCCCACGCCCAAGCCTATAATAAGTGGAGTGCTCCTTCGATATGCGAGTGGGACAGGTCAGCAGCGCGGCACATCTCCCGGTAAAGCCATGCTAACGTTGCGGACCCCCAACTGTACTAGTGTATCTCTACTCGCTCCGCGAGGAGTGGAAGGAACATCAAGCGCACATAACTTCCCGAGAGGTCGTAGAACAGCGTCCCATATATCAATCGTAGCAAGTGGGCACGTGTGTGGCACGTTACTGTATGATCATCTGCAGCTGCCGGGAGCTGGCGAAACATCTCGCCCTCAAGAAATCGCATGCGGATGCAGGCACCAACCATCTCGCTCTTAGGAGGCACCACCCCTAACAATCTCTCACACATGCGGCGCAATGCTCCTCCCTGACTAGTGCAATCTTCCTTATACATTCATGAGCATGCAAGCTTCCTTATTTACTTATCCTTTCAAAAACATTTTTGCATGCATTTAATTGTTTTCATCTTAGTACATGGTTACTTTTCTGGGAAAAGTTCTATCGAAATTTTGGCAGCATGCCGTCTGTAATTTGAACATTTGTCTATTTTTACCATGTCCATGAAACGTTTACAAGCAATGTAATAATTTAGTCTGAGCATGCGAGAACCTATAATATCTACTAGCTTACAATTCACATCACTGCATCAACCATGTAGGAGGCATTCATATCAAATTGTCACCCGGTTTACAAATCAAATTGAAAGAATATAATCAGAATATGAATATGAAAATATGCAAATGATTATGCAATGGTTTCTCTAGTGACGGCCATAACTTTGTTAAACTAGAGGTTAGACTTCCAATGCCAGGTTAAGGGTATCCGCTATGATATTGAAATCGATAATAAGTATGAAAAGATGCAAATGATTATGCAATGGTTCGACAGTGACGGCCATAGCTTTGTTAAACTAGAGGCAAACAATGTAATAATTTAGTCTGAGCATGCGAGAACCTATAATATCTACCAGCATGCAATTCACATCACTGCATCAACCATGTAGAAGACATTCATATCAAATTGTCACCCGGTTTACAAATCAAATTGAAAGAATATAATTAGAATATGAGTATGAAAGATGCAAATGATTATGCAATGGTTTCGCTAGTGACGACCATAACTTCGTTAAACTAGAGGTTAGAATTCTAACACCAAGTTACGGGTATCCGCTATGATATTGAAACCGATAATGAGTATGAAAAGATGCAAATGATTATGCAATGGTTTCGCCAGTGACAGCCATAACTTCATTAAACTAGAGGTTAGGCTTCCAATGCTAGGTTACGAGTATCCGCTATGATATTGAAACTGATAATGAGTATGAAAAGATGCAAATGATTATGTAATGGTTCGCCAGTGACGGTCATAGCTTCGTTAAACCAAAGGTTAGACTTCCAATGCTAGGTTACGGGTATCCGCTATGATATTGAAACCGATAATGAGTATGAAAAAATGCAAATGATTATGCAATGGTTTCGCCAGTGACGGTCATAGTTTCGTTAAACCAGAGGTTAGGCTTCCAACGCTAGGTTACAGGTATCCGCTATGATATTGAAACAAATAATGAGTATGAAAATATGCGAATGATAGAACAATAAATAAGAAAAAAGTGAAAAACCCCATTTTATAATAATAAAGGATGTGTAAAAGCAACTAAAGAAAGATGAAGAATTGTGAAAATATGTAATTTAATACTATGTGAATACAAAAACAAACAAAGCGATGAAATAAAAAAGAACTTGCAATAAACTAGTAAGTGCAAAAAAAATGGTTTTATAGCATCACTACATTTTGTTGCTAATTCACATTTGTATCAGTAAGTAAGGTTAAATTTATATGTTTAGACAAAGTTACATTATATACCTTACACATATTTTTTTTATATTGTTTGATAACTTAACACTATTATGTGTATTAAATTTTGTTAAAGCATTATTTCAAACTTATTTTCTATTTTGCATCATATATCATTTGTAAGTCATTTTTAATTTTTTACTTTATGCATCATTTTAACAATTATTTATTTAATTTATTTTTACTATTACTTAATATATAGTGTTTTTCTTATACATTATTTACAAATTTACAATAAATATTCACATTTACGATTATATTGATTTTACATTTTTTTTCTTATTTTTTACATTTATTCATTTTGTATATGCTAATTAGAATGTTATTCTCATTTTTGAAATATATATTTTCACTGTATATACACAATTAATTTTAATTCAATAAATTTTTTTGTACTATTTTTTCAAGTCATATTATTGATAAATTAACATCCTATTAAGCGTCAATTGCATTTCAATTTCTTCATTTACATTTTATCACAAGTATGATGTTCAGATATGCAATTTTATGCTATTTTTATTATCATATATTCATCATTCACATTTGTTTATTAAATTACATAGTTCTACATATTATTTATAATATTATTACATTTCATTGAATATTATTACTTAATAGCATCACATTATTACAATTACATAGGCACTCACATTGATGTGTGTCTTTTTTTTTATTATACTAATTTCGTTGTTATATATTACATACTTACATTAACAAACATAACACTAAATATTATTTATGTTATTAATGGACAATGATAACCTTCACGTTATTTTTTATTTTTTATATTGGCTTTTGTGCCAGATAATGTACATTATACATTATCGTTCCACACATTTATTATTGTTGCTTCACTATTGTGCATTTTTACAAATTATTTACACAGTAAGAACAATTTTATCAGTACTTTCATTAATTTGATAATTGTTTTATACATTACACAACACAACGTAATATAAATTAAATTGAGTTATAAAACCTACATTACACAAGTAATATGACATTGCTGAATTTATCAAAGTAGATTATCGCTGAAAATATATGTGTGCGTATATATATATAAACACAGCTTGCAGACAGATAGGCCCTAGGGCTTTTTTTTTCGTTTTTTTGTAATTTAATAAAATAAAAAAAATGAAATAAATGCCTTACCTCAATGGGTTCCGAATGCAACTTCCAAACAAGAAATCAAAAGCAAAATAGTAAACTCTGAATCTATAATAACATCTTTTGAATAGGTAGTGCAAATTAATTGAAAAATCAATAAAAATAAAAAGATTTTGGGTAAGAAAAACATACCCTATTCCTCCGAGTTTTATAGGTTACTTGAGCTCAAACGGTCACCAGCACCAATAGCAACCTACCGAACGATCACCTACACCAATGAGCACCTGCTGCTATATATCGTCCTCCTCCTTGCCAGAAGCTCTGCTCTTTGCACCGCGCATTTTCGAGTGAAGCGAAGGAGAAAGGAGGAGTTAAAGTCAGTCAAGGCAAATCTCGTTGGACAAAGCAGCGAGATTTGCCACACGTCACACACTGAATGATTGTTTCATTTCTGAGGCAAATCTCGCTACTTCGTCCAATGAGATTTGCCTTGATACACGTCAACACCCGTGTGTCTGACTCTTTTAAATCTTGTTGAACCAAGTAACGACGTCAGAGTCATTTCGAAAATTATTTTCTCAAAAAAAAAATATTATTTAATATATATATTTAAAAAAAAAAGACAAACCGGGAAAAACTCCACGAATCACCGTCGAATTTTGACTCTCGCTCTCTCTCTCTCTCTAAAGCTACAATTTCGAAAAAGCTTTACGAAGAATCTTCACAAGCTTAGCCGCCTGAGTCTCAGGGACAGCCTCCTCCACAGGCTCCACTGTCACTCTAGGATTCCTACCACGAGCTTAGCCTCGGTTTCTCTCTCTCTCTCCTCCACAGGCTCCACTGTCACTCTAGGATTCCTACCACGACCTTGGCCTCGGTCTCTCTCTCTCTCTCAAAAGTCTTCACTGCAGGAAGGAAATTTCTGGTTTACGGGAAAATGGTACGACATTACAGAATGAAAGGGCACAAACGGAAGCAGAGGGAGGATAAGTATGATAGAGAAGAAATGGAACAAATTATTGAAGAGGATAATGAAACAACGGATACCCATAATGAGCAAAAAGCCGAGGAGGTCGTAGATGAGCTTCCAGGTATTCCAGTTGTTCTACAGGATCAGAACTCCAAGGCCGGAGCAGTATTTGTTCTTGAGAGGGCTTCTTTGGAAGTTGCTAAAGTTGGGAAGGTGAATAAATTGGAACAGATGAGTGTCTGTTGGGACTATATCTGTTGCCACTTTACATGTTTTTTGTGGGATTTCTTAAGGATCCATAATCGTGTTGAAGCTCTCTATTGTCCTAATATCTTTGATTCTGTATGCAGAGTTACCAAATTTTGAGCTCAGATGATCATTCCAATTTCTTGCGGAGAAATAACAAAAACCCTGCTGATTACAGGCCCGATATAACTCATCAGGTTAGTCGTTAGTGAGCTTTTTTGAATTCCTTTTTAGCATTAGCTTTGAACAATATTATAGTCTGCCTCAGAGCTTCTATCTATGTGTTCTTTTTTGTGTTTTTTTTTGGGTTAGGGTAATTTTTATTAAGAAGTAAAGCAAAGTACAAGAGAGGAGAACTCCAAGTCTTAAACTATGGCGCAACTGTGAAACAATCAAAAGAAAGATCGCAATAGATCTGCCTTTCAATCCTCTGAATGTAAAATAGTGATAAATCCCAGACAAACCCAAAAAGATTGATCCTTTGAATGTAAAACAGCGATAAACCCCAGAAAAACCCAAAATAGTGGTCCCAAAAAGAAGCCAAGAACATCACAGTCTCATAAAAAAATTGAGATAATTTATGCAGATTTTAATTTCTTGTGTTCCTCTCCATACGAAGGGTCCACAAGATAGTGAATATTGCTCCTTTGTCAAGAACGGCGTCATCTCAACATGGGCCAAACCCCTAATTTCACCAATAAAAGATCGCCCACATTCATTATTCCATTGCCACTTTACAATGCACAAACAAGTTAGCATTCATTTCTTTAAAGTCGTTGAACATGATGCACATATTGGGACTCCGAGACTTGTAAGGTCTTCTTTTCTGAAGCAAAGCATGTGTGTTAATCCTATTCAGTATCAAAGTCCAAACAAAGGCCCAAATCTTCCAAGGAATCTTGGCGTTCCAAATGATGTGGCTCCTAGGGAAAAAAAGATGGGAGGAGGAGCTCTTTAAAGATGCAAGAAGAATGATTTTGAAGTGAACAGCACCAAAGGATCCGCCCTACTACACTCTCTTGAGTCTTGGGTGTGATTGTCGTAGTCATCCTCCATCTTTAGTTGTTCTCTTTCTTATTAATGAATTTCTTTTCTATAAAAAATGAAAAATTGTTTTAATTTTTGGTTAAAGAAAAAATATTTTTAAAATTTTATTCCCCTGTGTCAGAGTAAAAAATTTTGATTCTTAAGAGCCTGTTCAAATAGTAATCCAAAAAAAAAAAAAAAACATGTTCCCAAATTTATTTTTTTGGGAACTAGAATAGAATGTTTTATTGCACTATTTAAAGCAATGTTTTGAAAGGCTTAGTCGAGGTGAGCTTCGAGCCTCAAGGCAAGGCATGCCTAAAACACCGTAAGGGTCAATCTAAAATACCAAATCCCAAAAAGGCTAATGCATTAAATGCCGAGGCTTATGAATTTGTACAAAAAGCATGTCTTTTGCATATTTTTAGTCAGCTTACGCATTTTGGATATGTAATTCTCAAGTTAGATTTGACTAGAAAATTGTAACTACATGTTTAGATATAAGAAATGTCGTAATATGAATTGATTTCTATGATTCTTGGCCTCAACCTCTCCAAATAATTGAGAGTTGTACTTAAGATTTGACAATAATTTGAACATTGTAATGTTATAGCTATCTCTTGCAATGATATATGTAATGAATTCGAGTTAGCAATTTTGAATTGCCACCAAGTAGTTTACAAATTATATTTGATTTTTTTAAAATCAATTTGTTTATGACATATATAATTCATTTACTCATTTTTATCTAAAAATAAAATTCTTCAAACGTTATGCCTTGCCTCTTAAGGGTTAAAACATCTTGCACCTTTTAAAACATTGGTTGAAATAATTAAATTTGAGTGTAGTTCTCAAAATGAAAATGGGGATTTGTGTTAGAGTAGTTGGTTAAATCACATTTGAATTGTCAACTTCTAACAACCAAATCTCCTTTGAAAACTAAGTGGCTGTTTGTGATCACTGTAAAAAGTTATGAAAATGAAAATTAGAAATAAAATTAAAAATCAGAAATAGAAATTAAAAATGGAAAACCAGTGACCTTTTTGGTTAATATTTTTAAAACTAAAACATCGTGTTTTTAAAGGCGTAAATGACGCCGCCTTGAGTCGTTTTATGGCAAAAATGCACCAAGGCGGAAGTTAAAAGGCGCAAGTCTACAAAAGCGTACGCCTTAGGCCAGAAGGCATACGCATCAGGCAAAAAACCTTGTTGAATTATGGCTCATTTCTAGAAACTCACCATTGTTGAACTTGAGATTGCCCTGGAAGTCTTCAATGGTGGGCTAGTTTTCAATGGTAGGTGATGAGTTGTTGTAATAGTGTTATTTTCTAACCTATATAAACCCATCACTTCCATTTGTAAATCCATCTCCAAATTTGCTTACTTCTTTCTTAGGCACATTCTCTCTTCTTTCTCTCTCATTTTGTAATATTTCTGCAATAGATTAATATTAGTTGATAGTGTTTGAGGGCGTAGGCACAATTAGCCGAACCTCGTTAAATCTGGTGTTCTTCCTTTCTTCTATTCAGTAGTTAGCTATTTTCAAGTATAATTGTAGTAATATATTGTGCTAATTACATGTCTAAGGAAAATTCTGTCTAGAAAAGTGGGACTTAAGCGGTCCGTTGTGACCCCCCATTTCCCTGGGAATTTACTTGGTGTAATTTTGCACAATCATTCACTCTCTATTCACCTGTGCAATAGTAAACTGTGGTGAAGTTAGGTGGAATAATCTCAAGTTTTACAACAATTGGTATCAAAGCCAAGGTTATTCTTAGTATGCTCTATGGTTGTAGCTTAGTCTGATCTTCCACATTAGAAAAGTTTTCCTTGGGCTATTCCGCATCGGCAGCTATTGAATAGCGTTTATGGCAGAGATGGCAGATAGCGCAAAAACTTCCACATCAAACTCGTCTATTTTGGCAAGAACTACTGTGACAAATGCCAGATTTGCAGTGGAGATTTTTGATGGCACCGGTCATTTTGGTATGTGGCAAAGTGAGGTTCTAGACGCTCTCTTTCAGCAAGGTCTAGACATTGCCATTGAAGAAGAGAAACTAGAAGATATTGAGAAGAAAGAATAGGGGACCATCAATCAGTTAGCATGTGGTACAATTCGACCGTGTCTTTCAAGAGAGTAGAAGTATGCATTCTCTAAGGAAACTTCTGCAAATAAATTGTGGAAGACACTGGAGGAAAAGTTTTTGAAGAAAAGCTCTCAAAACAAACTCCATATGAAGAAGAGACTATTTCGCTTCACTTATGTCCCAGGTACCACTATGAGTGATCATATCACCAACTTTAATAGGTTGGTTACTGATCAAGTTAATTTGGATGAGACTTTTAAAGATGAAGACCTGAATTTGATGTTGTTGGGATTCCTTCTTGAGGAGTTTGGGTTTCTTGAAACTTCTCTACTCCATGGAAAGGATAAAGTGTCTCTTAGCGAGGTTTGTGCTGCTTTGTACTGCTATGAATTGAGGAAGAAGGACAAGCTTGAAAGCACAAGTGGAGCCAACGAGGCTCTAGTAGTTTGAGGCCGTTCACAAAGCCAGAATAGAAGAAAGAAAGAGAGATCCAAGTCAAGGTCTAGACCAAACAAAGATGAATGTGCCTTTTGTCGGAAAAAAGGGCACTGGAAGAAAGACTGTCCGAAGCTAAAGAATAAAGGCAAACCTAATAAAGGAAAGGCCGTCTCAAATGTGGCTGAGTACGAAGATGGAATCTCAGATCTTTCATTTGCTGTTACGTCGTCAACTAGTTCTTCGAGTATATGGCTACTAGATTTTGGGTGTAGCCATCATATGTGTCCCAATCGGGATTGCTTCTTTGATTTTAAAGAACTAGAAGGTGGAGTTGTTTACACAGTAAATGATATCCCTTTTACCACATATGAGATTGGTTCAGTCCGCTTGAGGAATCAAGATGGATCAATCAAAATATTGATGGACGTTAGATATGTACCAAGTTTGATGAAGAATCTTATTTCTGTGGGAACCCTAGAATCAAAAGGATTCAAAGTAGCAGCAGAAAACGGAGTCATGAAGATCATCTCTGGTGCACTCATGGTAATCAAGGGAATTCAGAAGAACAATAACTTGTATCACTATCAAGGTCATACAGTTATTGGGACGGCAGCAACAGTTTCTACTGATGATAAGGAAATAGAAGAAATTAGGTTATGACATATACGCTTGGGGCATACAGGTGAAAAATCCTTGAGACTTCTTACAAATCAAGGATTATTAAAGGGAGCAAAGACTTGCAATCTAGATTTCTGTGAACATTGCATCAAAGGGAAGCAAACAAGAGTGAAATTTGGTACTGTAATCCATGATACCAAGGGTATTTTAGATTATGTTCACTCTGATGTGTGGGGACCTTCCAAGACAACTTCATTGGGAGGAAAACACTACTATGTGACCTTTGTTGACGATTTTTCTCGAAGAGTATGGGTGTATACTATGAAAACTAAGGATGAAGTGTTAGGAGTCTTCCTTAAATGGGAAAAAAATGGTGGAAACTCAAACAAGCAGAAGGATCAAGCGCCTTCGTACAGATAATGGTGGAGAATATAGAAGTGATCCATTTCTTAAATTCTGCGAAGAAGAAGGTATTATACGACACTTCACAGTGAGAAGTACACCACAACAGAATGGAGTGGCAGAACGTATGAATCGAACATTGTTGGAGAAGGTTCGGTGTATGTTGTCCAATGTTGGGTTGGGGCTGTAACATATGCCTGCCACCTCATCAACCACCTACCATCTACTGCTATTTGTGGTAAAACACCATTGGAGAAATGGTTTGGAAAGCCTCCTACAGATTATGATTCCTTACATGTATTCAGTTCCACTGCCTACTATCATGTCAAGGAATCAAAGATGGATCCGAGGGCTAAGAAAGCAATCTTTATGGGAACCACCTCTGGAGTAAAGGGATATCGTCTTTGGTGTCCAGAAACAAAGAAGATAATCTTCAGCAGCGATGTTACCTTTAATGAATCTACTTTTTAAAAAAAGGTGACCATAGAAAGTGTTGAGCAAACAGACGGTGCTCCAAAACAGGTGGAGTTTGGTAGAAGAATTGTTTTCCCAGAAAATGAAGACTCTCCTATGGTAGAAGAAGAGTCGCCTGAAGAAGAGGTTTCAACCCAATAACCTCCACAGCAACATGAATCTATTGCATTCAGTAAGACAAAGAGAAAAACTAGAAAGCCTGCTCGCTTTGTTGACATGGTGGCTTATGCATCTCCAATTGTAAATGATGATACTCCTGTCACTTACAATGAAGCAATCCAAAGTTCAGAAGAAGAAAAGTGAAATGGAGCCATGAATGAAGAAATGCAGTCCCTTCATAAGAATCGAACATGGAAGCTTGTTAGTCTTTCGAAGGGAAAGAAGGCAATTGGGTGCAAATGGGTATATACAAAGAAAGATGGATTTCCTGACAAGAATAATGTTTGCTACAAAGTAAGGTTGGTGGTTAAAGGCTACGCACAAACGGAGGTAATTGATTACAATGAGGTATTTTCTCCAGTAGTAAAGCATTCCTCCATTAGAATCTTATTGGCTTTGGTAGCAAAATTGGATATGGAACTAGTTCAATTGGATATAAAAACTGCATTTTTACATGGAGACTTGGAAGATGAAATTTACATGACTCAGCCAGGAGGTTTCTAAGTTGTTGGAAAAGAAAATATGGTGTGGAAACTTGAAAAATCGTTGTATGGATTAAAGCAATCCCCAAGGCAGTGGTACAAACAATTTGACAAGTTTATGATGGGGCAAAAGTATAGAAGAAGCAAACATGATCACTGTGTGTATTTTTGCAAGCTACAAGATAGATCTTACATATATCTTCTTCTTTATGTTGTTGATATATTGATAGCCTCCAAGAGTCGGATAGAAATTAACAAACTGAAGGCTCAGTTGAATAGGGAGTTTGAGATGAAGGATCTAGGCGAAGCAAAGAAGATTCTCGGTATGGAGATAAGTAGAGATAGGGGGAGGCTTTGTTTGACTCAAAAACAATATTTGAGGAAAGTACTGAAGCATTTTGGTATGAATGAGAAGTCAAAACCTATTAGTACTCTGCTTGCTTCTCATTTCAAGCTGAATGTATCTATGTCTCCAAAAACTGAAGTAGAATGAGAATACATGTCAAAAGTACCATATTCAAGTGTTGTTGGTTGCTTGATGTATGCCATGGTGTGTACAAGACCCGATATTTCACAAGCCATTGGAGTTGTGAGCAGGTATATGCATGATCCTGGAAAGGAACATTGACAAGCTGTGAAATGGATTCTATGATACATTTTGTATACGGTAGATGTTGGACTGATATTTGAGTAAGATAAGCAAGATGGTCATAGTATTGTTGGATACTGTGATTTTGACTGCGCTGGTGATTTGGATAAGTTTCAGTCAACTACTGGCTATGTATTTACTCTTGCAAAAGCGCCGGTTAGTTGGAGGTCTACCTTACAGTCAACAGTTGCTTTGTCCACTACAGAGACAGAGTATATGACAATCACAGAGGCTGTGAAGGAGGCAATTTGGCTTCAAGGATTGATGAAAGAATTGGGAATTGAACAAAAGCACATCAAGGTGCATTGTGATAGCCAAAGTGCTATCCATCTAGTAAAGATCCAAGTTTACCATTCAAGGACAAAGCATATCGACGTTCGATATCACTTTGTTCGAGAAATTCTGGAAGAAGGTGGTGTAGTAATCCAAAAGATTCGAACCACTGAGAATCCTGCTAATATGATGACAAAAGTGGTGACTGTGGTCAAGTTTTAACATTACTTGAACTTGATAAACATTGTTGAAAATTGAAAGATTGGTGCTACAAGCGCGTTTGAAGACACTATGGAATCCATGAGAGATTTTAAGAGATGAATATTCGCTAAGGTGGAGATTTGTTGAATTATGACTTATTTCTAGAAGCTCACCATTGTTGAACTTGAGATTGCCATGGAAGTCTTCAATGGTGGGTTAGTTTTCAATGGTAGGTGATGAGTTGTTGTAATAGTGTTATTTTCTAACCTATATAAACCCATCACTTCCATTTGTAAATCGATCCCCAAATTTGCCTACTTCTTTTTTTTAGGCACATTCTCTCTTCTTTCTCTCTCATTTTGTAATATTTCTGCAATAGATTAATATTAGTTGATAGTGTTCGAGGACGTAGGCACAATTAGCCGAACCTCGTTAAATTTTGGTGTTCTTCCTTTCATCCATTCAGTAGTTAGTTATTGTCTGGTATAATTGTAGTAATATATTGTGCTAATTACATGTCTAAGGAAAATTCTGTTTAAGAAAATGAGACTTAAGTGGTTCGTTGTGACCCCCCATTTCCCTGGGAATTTACCTGGTGTAATTTTGCACAATCATTCACTCTCTATTCACCTGTGCAATAGTAAACTGTGGTGAAGTTAGGTGGAATAATCCTGAGTTTCACAACAAACCTCACCTTTTTACGCCTCAGCATCCAGGCGTACGCCTTTCGGTATCCCTAGCTAGAACCTAGAACGTAGCCTCTGCTCTCTCTCGAAGCCTCAACAAAGCCTCTGCTAGCTTCGACGAAGCTCGACGAAGCCTCAAAAAAGCCTCTGCTCTCTCCGACGAAGCTCAACAAAGCCTTTGCTCTCTCCTTCGAAGCTCGACGATGCCTCTGCTCTCTCTTCGAAGCCTCAACAAAACCTCTACTCTCTCTTCGAAGCCTCCATTCTTCTCCTCTCTTAACAATTCCTCTCGACGAAGCCTCTAGTATTCTCCTCTCTCGACGATTCCTTTGTACAAATCTCTTTAGTCTTGACGAAGTTTGGAGTCTTCTCCGATGAGTCGACGAAGATTTCGTAGCTTTCCTCCAGTTCCTTCTCCCTCTCCGACGACTCGATGAAGCTTCTGTAGCTTTCCTTTAGCGCCTTCTCCCTCTCTGACGATTCCTCCAAGTTGTCGTGGACCCTTCAATTTCTGCCTCTATTTATTTAGTTTTATATTCTTAGAAATTAGTGGATGATTTTAATTTGGCTTTTTCTATTCTTTTGGATGATGCTTTAATTTAGCTCTTTTTTTTTTTTTTTTAAAATTCTTTTGGTAATGTGGCTCATGTTTATTGTTTAAAATGTATTATTTGTGTTTTTTTTTTTAATCTAAAATTGGCTTATATGATATTTAAAAATTATATTTTTATTTTTTTCTCCATTATTCTAAAATTTTTCTCATTTTTTTACTATAAATAAATTGATTTATTTATTAATTATTTTAAAAAATACAGTCCCAAAATGCTTATGCCTCAATGCCTTGAGACTTACGCCTCGCCTCAAGGAGGGTAAAACGCCTTGCCTTATGCCTTTGCCTTTTAAAACACTGCTAAAACAAATTAAAAACTTGATTAAATCGATGCTCATTTTTGTCCTTGAATCAAATAATAATAAAAAAAATATGATTAAAATGGAAAAATTCCTCAATAATATGAATTAAAAATACTATAACAGAAATTAAAATCATTAAAATTAGTTATTTGATTATTATATTTATAATTTTACTTAACAAGAATCTTATTGTATATGACAACTGAAAATTTGTAAAAATATTTTGTAAATGGATTTTATTTATTTTAATTTTTTTGAAATTCTATAGACTTTTTTTATTTTTTTATTTTTTAATTTTAATTATATTTTAAATTCATATGATTATTTAAATTTAATTTAATTATAAACGAAATATAAAATGAATGATTTAATCCAAAAAAAATTAATTCTGGATAATAAAATAGTTGTCAAATTAAATGAAAATCATCAAATTTGGTTTTTAGTTTTTCTGCAAACAGCTAAAAACCAACATCAGAAGCAGAGAATTTGCAACTTAAACAAATGCTTTTTCATAATCTGTTTCTTCACTATATAGAAACTTAGAAAGTAGAAATGAAAACACCAAGCAGAAAATAGAAACGATATCATATAGACCATTTTCATGAGCAATAATGGCTTGACACAAGCAAACTTTTAAAAGGGCAGACAGAGAGACAAAAAAAGGGAAAGAAAAAGGTTACTGCTGGAAAAAAAAATGATCCAGTCACAACCAAACAAAGAAAATATTATCAAAGAGCAGAGAATAAAAACTGCTGAATATTAAAGTTCAAAGAAAAATCGGAACTGAAAATTACATTTTATAAAAGGATTATCTGCAGCATGAATATTCTCCTGTTTGTTTATTCTTAACCCATCAATGAATTTCTTTTGCAATCCAAAAAATAAAAATAAAATTGCCACATTTGAAATTTTCTGATAAAACTGATTCTAGACAGATTTCTTAGACTTTAACTGAGGCAATGAACAAAAAAAAAAAAAATCTAGGTCTGATTTGTATATCAATGGAATGGCCCTGGTGCTGATTGGAGATGAATAACACCACTCGGGTTGTTGAGAAGTCAACAAATAAGTAGATGATCAATGGTGAGTTGGCAAGATGAATGTGAGACTGATCAAGGCTGGATTGATGTCAAGTGGGCGATATTGACATTGAGTCAACCAAGAAGCAGACAATCACAATATGGTCAGTGTTGTTTTGCTCCCACCATAACACAAGCCCTAGATTGATTGGATGCAAGAGGGAACGAGTGAAGGTTGATAGGGCATTATGTCAGTCACCTAAGTAGGGGCTCTATCATGTGCATTCAATGGATTTGGATTTCTGAACTCAAGTACATGCAAAGCATCCTTTCTTATAACTTAAAAGGGAGCTGTTTTAGGGTGCCTGGTTGGAAAAAACAATGAAACAAACATGTTTTCATCAGTGTTCTTGTATCCTGTGTTTTCAAATGAAAAAAATTCTTGATAATCACTACCATTTGTGCTAGTTTTTATACCAGAACTCTCACTTTCACTACTATTTCCACTTTCACCACAAATGGAACTTGAAACATAACTGTCACGATAATTATCATTACCCTTAAAATGGAACTATTAAATGCTAGCATACAGGCTCTAATTTGTTGACCTGTGTAGGCACTCCTAATGATTCTAGATAGCCCACTTAATAAGGCTGGGAGGTTGAGAGCTGTATATGTGAGAACTGAGAAAGGTGTTCTTTTTGAAGTTAAGCCACATGTTCGTATTCCAAGGACATACAAGCGATTCTCTGGTATCATGTGTAAGTTTATATGACTCTGGCACCCAAACCCTTTATATGTGATGCAGAGTAATATGCGTTTTTCCATTATTTGCTTTTTCAGATTTCATTTCTGCTTCTGTATCACTCTATTTCTCCTTCGTTAATCATTTATGCAGTGCAGCTGCTACAAAAACTAAGTATATCTGCAGTTGGTAAGCGTGAGAAACTTATGCGCGTGGTTAGGAACCCTGTAACGCAGTATTTGCCTGTGAACTCTTGCAAAATAGGTGTGTTTTAAAGATTAAGTGTTCCCTAGTTACCAACTACAATAATATTCAAATAAATTGTTTGCTTGTATGTCAGGTTTTTCATATAGTTCAGAAAAATCAATTCCAATGCATGACTATGTGGCCACTATTAGCGATGATGTGAACCTTGTTTTTGTGGTATTGTTCTAACTTTTTAATAAATTCATGCTTTCTTTTGCTTTGTTTGATTTTAATTTGCATCTCATCTAATTCTATGCATGTTCAGGTTGGTGCAATGGCCCATGGAAAAATTGATAAGGAGTATACGGATGATTATATATCAAGTAAGTTAACCAGAATTGATTTCTTAGAAAAAACTTAACCAGACATATACCTGTCTCTTCCTATTCTATTACCAAACAGCATCTGATTGCATGTGGAATGCTTTTTGTTCAAAATCCATACCCATTAGCCAATTTGTACTTGAACCCCATTGAAAGTTTTCATTTGATAGTTTGTGCTTAATGTTAACTTTTTGAATTTTTTAAATCAAATCAAGAACATATTTAATAAAATAATCATACTATATATTTATATTTTTTTTTGGGGGGGGGGGGGGGGCGGGGGGGCGAAGGTTTGGGATGGTTTACTTTTTTTTAATAAGCAAAGAGAAAAAATTAACTGGGAGCCCAATCCAAGTTTAAGAGAATTTACAATGAAATAGCATCTACAAAATTAATGGCAGCTTAACTATTGGAGAAATGCTTCCCACTAAATAAAAAATACAAAGATTTGAGTCTCGAACCTTTGTGATGTTGAGAGAAATACCAACTCCTTCAATTACCATATGATTTCTTTCTTTCCATATCATCCACAGAAATAGTAAAAAGGGATTGCTGTACAAACTTCTTTATTTGTCAGTCTAAATGTCCCTCTTATGTAGGCACACAGAGAGAGAGAGAGAGAGAGAGAGAGGGAGGGATATACCTGTGTCTCTTCCTATTCTATTATAAAACTGCATCTGATTGCATGTGGAATGCTTTTTTGTTTAAAATCCATACCCATTAGCGAATTTGTATGTGAATCCCATTGAAAGTTTTCATTTCATAGTTTGTGCTTAACATTAACTTTTTGAAACTTTTAAATCAAATCAGGAACATATTAAATAAAATAAGCGTACTATATATTTATACTTTTTTTTTTTGGGGCGGGGGGGGTTCGGGATGGTTTACTTTTTTTTTTTTAATAAGCAAAGAGAAAAAATTCACTGGGAACCCAATCCAAGTACGAGAGAATTTACAATGAAATAGCATCTACAAAATTAATGGCAGCTTAACTATGGGAGAAATGCTTCCCACTAAATAAAAAATACACAGATTTGAGTCTCGAATCTTTGTGATGTTGAGAGAAATACCAACTCCAATACTTAAAAAAACAAAAAATGAACCTAAAGTAACTAAATTTCTAAAATAACCAAAATTTCCAAACAAAAGGCAAAACCCTAATTTCTAAAGCTATTGCAATATAAGCATCTAAAATTCTCCATTGGTGGCCTTCCACCCCCCCTGCAATCGTAGCCCACAACTCCTGCTAGGCATACTCTGCTGTCACGCATTAAATCCCCATCATAGCCAAAAACCAACAGTTTTCTTATTCAGCTGTGGCAAACCAAATGTGATGCACTGCCTCAGCCTCACACTTACAGAAGAAGCATCTATTCACCAGCACTATGCCCCTCCCAGGTGGCTTTCCAAGGAAACAAATTTCTTTATTCTTTGCAGTTTCCTTTGTCAGTGACCCTGAAACATTATAACTTCAAAAAACTACTTCTCGTATTCTCCCTTCTCACTCCATCTTCCTGCTGCACTGATAATGATTCCAAAGAAAAACATTTAAAGAATTTTTTTTAAAAAATTCCAGCTCCTGAGTGCGTATCAGGATAGGAACTTCCCATACATGATAAGTGATTAGAGAAGCTTTGGGATTCTAACAGATGAAAGGATAGTGGATGCTAGATACACATATGGGCATATATTCGTTTTTATTTTATTTATTTATTTTTGGTCTAAGCTCGCATAGGGATTTAAGTATTGAACTATTGTTGGTTGTATTGCAATTGTGATGGAACTAGATTAGGATATATATTGACCATATGGTAAGTAAAAGAAAGGTTTCTAGTTATAAATTCAGCAACAAGATCATGATATTTTATGTAAGAAATATATTAGTGCTAAATACGTTAATAGATATGTGCATTGCCAAAATGAAAAAGATTTGGTTGGCTGGGGTAGGTCATGCAGTTGTTCTGTGTAGGTTGCTCATAAAAGTTTTGCAAACAAGGATTTGGGTCATTTATCACTGCCTCAGAGATTTAGGACTGAATTTACCATTATTTTAGTTAGGTAAACTTGCAAAGCATTGGTTGAAAGAATTTTCAAGTCAGATGCTTCTAAAGTATTCAATGTTGAAGAATTTTTAAAGTGAACCTCTGTTTATAGTTTTATAGATGGAAAGGAGGTAATGAGGCTTGCCCCATGTTGGAAAAGGAAGAGATTTTTGATTGCCTCATATGCATGGGCACTCTACACAATTGCCTTTTGATAAGGGTAGGCCTTGCGTGGGTGCATTCTTGTAACAATGATGTCACACTATCCATGCCCATGTGTCATGGTCCGACTATTTCCACACCCTTGTGAAGGGCCGTGCGGCGCTTAGCTAAAACACTCTTGCTTAACTAGCCAACCTATCCTTTACCAATATTCATCCACGAAACACTTTCATTAGCATTCATTCAAATAGCAGCGGAAACAGTAATCAATTCATGAAAGTCGTGGCAAGCAAGCAGTAAACATTGAAGCAAACGTAATTCATTAACAACATCTCCGTTGACATTGTGTGCTTAGCGAGGGAGGCAAGTAGGCTAAACACGTTGACAAAAGCTAGTGAGTTTTACAATGATTGATGAACACTCACTCTCCCATAAAGAGCTTTCTAGGCTATTCTCACTCTGGCATTAGGAAACATCAAAGTGACCGAGGAGTCATACTACCTTATTTGGCATATAATGAAATAAATACTGGAAAATAACCCTATACTAGTATTTATATGATGGAAACCCATCCCAAACACACGAGGTAAGTGGTCATAGGCAAGCATAATGCTCTGAACAAGCTTAGCTCATGACATTTTCCCTCACTTATGTGGTCGACGTCCTCATAGACTTTGACGCTAGGTACACTTCAACTTTGTCCATGAACGGTTGCATATCTTCCACAGAAACCCAGCTAATTTCTTCATCACCAAGACCTTTCCATTTTTCTTAGAACTCCTGCCTCTTCTTCCTTGAGGATATGAACTCTTTGACGGCAAGGATATCTTCAACTCCACGTCTGTCAGGTTGAACTGTACTCACTTCTGCTCTGGTTAACTGACTTTTGCTCGGATCGTCAGTGTCGACATTGTACGACTTGAGGCAGCTGATGTGAAACACAAGATGCACTTTCATCCAAGTCGGAGGGTCGATTTTGTAGGAGACCTTCCCGACTTTGGTCAAGATGGGGACTGGTCCTTCATATTTACGAAGTAGTCTCCTATCTTGTCCTCGTAGTAACCTGACCTGTTCTGGATTGAGCTTAACAAGCAGCAAGTCACCTACGTTGAAGTTTTGCGGTCTTCTCCCCTACTCTGCCCACTTCATACGCTTAGTAGCTTTCTCCAGGTAGGCTCGAGTAATCTCAGCATTTTGTCTCCATTCTCTGGTGAAGATGTACGCTCCGGGACTCTTTCCTCTGTAAGGCTCATCCACTGTGTGAGGTAACAATGGCTGCTGGCGTGTAACAAGCTCAAAAGGGCTCTTGTTGGTTGTTGAGCTCTTTTGGGCATTGGAACATAACTGAGCCACATCAAGTAGTTGTACCCAATTCTTCTGGTTGGCGTTGCCGAAATGGCACATACTCTTCCAGTAGCCCATTGAATCTCTTCGTCTGTCCATTTGTCTGTGGGTGATAACTCGAAGAGATTTCAAGTTGTGAATCGAAGATTCTGAAGAGTTCTGTCCAGAAGTTGCTGGTGAATCTTGAGTCTCGGTCACTAACAATGTCTTGGGGAACACCCCAATATTTCACAATATTCTTGAAAAACAACAGTGCTGTCTCCTTTGTCGAACAGTACTTTGGTGCGGCTATGAATGTACCATACTTTGAAAATCTGTCTATAATAACAAGTATAGACCTTGCATCTCCCACTCTGGGCAGGTTGGTGATGAAGTCCAATGAGACACTTTCCCACAGTTTGGACAGTACTAGTAGGGGCTCTAACAGCTCTGCAATTTTCCTCCTCTCCACCTTGTCTTGTTGGCAAGTGAGACAAGTTCGGGTATAATCAACCACATCATCACGCATGTGCGGCCAATAGTACCCCTGCTTCAGTAAGGACAAAGTGCGCTGCCATCCTGGATGTCCGGCCCACATGGTATCATGACATTCCTTCAACAATGTCTTCTTCAGATCACCAGCTCGTGGCACAAAGAGCCAGTTACCATGAATCATCAGCAATCCATCTTCCATCCAGAATTGTCGTGCCTTCCCTTCTTCGGTAAGCTTCATTAAGTTCTACGCAACTGGATCTTAGGCTAAGTTCTCCTTGATGTGCTCCCACATCGTTGTGGTAAAAGTACTCAAAGTCAAATGTGCCACCATTTATAAGGCCGCTAGCTCAGCCTTTCTACTCAGTGCATCCGCGACTTGGTTCAATCGCCCTGCCTTGTGCTTATAGGAAAAATCAAATTCTGTCAAGAATTCTTGCCATCGGCCCTGCTTGGGTGTTAGCTTTGGCTGTGTGAAGAAATGGCTAATACCTGAGTTATCTGTTTTCACCACAAACCTTGACCCAAGTAAGTAATGCCTCCACACACGGAGATAATGTATAGCCACTAGCATCTCCTTCTCTTGAGTTGTGTACTTTCGCTCTGCTTCATTAAGCTTACGACTTTTGTACGCAATAGGATGCCCCTCCCGTAACAAGACTCCTCCAAGGGTGAAGTCTGATGCATCTGTCTGTACCTCAAAGGGTTTCATGACATCCAGAAGAGCAAGTACCGGATCTCTCATCATGGCATCCTTCAAGTCATCAAAGGCTCCTTGGCACTCCTTTGTCCAGTTCCATCCATGACCCTTCTTCAGTAGTTTTGTCATAGGAGCCGTTCTCCGTGAATACCTCTCTACGAACTTCCTGTTGTAGTTGGCAAGGCCAACAAAGGAACGCAACTCCTTTACTGTTGTTCGGATCTTCCATTTTTGAATTTCCCTTACCTTCTCCATATCCATCCTGATATGACTTTGTTCAATCACATAACCAAGGAATTTGATGCTCCGTGGAGCGAAAAAGCACTTTTCTTTCTTCACATATGGACTGTTCCTCTTCAGGCTGTCGAACACCTTTCGTAGATGCTCTTTATGTTCCTCCAGAGTGGAACTGTAGATAACAATATCATCCAGGTACACCACGACAAACTTGTCAAGGTACTCATGAAAAACCTGGTTGATCAAGGTACAGAATGTTGCAGGCGCATTCGTCAACCCGAATGGCATCACCAAGAATTCATATACCCCATACCGTGTCACACAAGTACTCTTTGGCTCATCCCCATCAACAATCCTCACCTGATAGTAGCCTGACTTCAAGTCAAGTTTAGTGAAGTACTTGGCATGACTTAACTGATCCAATAACGGAATAGGATACTTGTTGCGCACTGTCACCTTGTTGAGCGCGGTAGTCTACACACATCTGCAGGCTCCTATCATGTTTCTTTTGAAACAGCACCGATGCTCCAAATGGTGCTTTGGAAGGGCGAACATATCCCGCTTCCAATAACTCATCAAGTTGCTTCCTCAATTCTGCTAACTCTGGAGGTGCCATCCGATATGGACCTTTTGCAGGTGGTTTCACTCCTGGAAACAGCTCGATCTTATGCTCCACACCCCGTAGTGGAGGTAATTCGTGAGGCAACTTATCCGGCATCACCTCTTTGTACTCATCCAACACCGCTTGGATGGTCGTAGGCATCAGCTCTTGGTCTACTTCTTCATCTGCCACCACCGTGGCTAGATATGTTTGCTCTCCCTTTCTCAAACCCTTCTTGAGTTGCATAACTGAAAGGAACTTCCCATCGTCTCCTTTTGTTGCAACAGCTTGCACTATGCATGGGTGATCTCCCATTAGACATAGCGAACCAGCCGAAGGCATCAGCACTGCCTTTGTCCCCCTTAGGAACTCTATTCCTAAAATGACTTGAAAGTCATCTAACGGCACCGCTGTGAAATTCACATGACCTTCCCACTGTCCAAGCTTCACAGTAACTTGCTTGACTACTCCTAGAGTAGGCTGGGTTACAGAATTAGCTGCTTTCATGCGTCTTGTATCCTTCTCTAAGGATTAGTTGAGTCTCCAAGCTTCCGGTTGCGAAACAAAGTTATGGGTAGCCCCGGTATCCACCATAGCGCGGGTACTCTTCCCATTGATTCTCAAGTCCACAAACATTAGCCCTCTGGCTCGTGTAACATTTAGGGCTATAGTCTGCTTTTCTAATGCGCTCACCTGCCGCATTGCACCCATCCTTGGGGTCTCATCTTCTTCTGCATCGTCTTCCACTGCCTGTTCTGCAATGGAAGCCTATAAAGCATTAAGTGTTGCTTTGTGTGGACACTCAAAAACTCAATGAGGACCTCAACACAAGTAACACTCAAGTTTACCCTTTCCCTTGGGTGTGTTGAACCCTCGAGACGACAAAACTTCCTTTGAGGTTGATGCTTTATAGTCGGCTCCCCCACTCTTGGGTTTGCTTTTCTTGAAAACTTTCCATTGTTTCCCTCTCTGCCAGACCCTTTGGACGAAGCGGTATTCTCCCCAGCATAGTCAGTCAAGCGTTCTGCAGCGGCTTGTGCAGTAGACAAGTCTTGAACTCTTTGTCTATGAAGTTCAATTCTTGCCCACGGTTTCATCCCCTCTAGAAAATGGAACAACTTGTCTTTCTTCGACATATCCCTGATATTCAACATCAAAGCAAAAAATTGTTTCACGTATTCCTTGATCGACCCAGTATGCTTGAGGTCTCTCAGCTTTTTCCTTGCATTATACTTAACATTCTCAGGAAAGAATTGGGCCTTGAGCTCTCTCTTCAAGTCTGCCCAAGTATCAATTACACAGCTTCCATTTTCAATGTCATTGTACTTAGCACGCCACCACAGTTTGGCGTCACCAACCAAGTACATGGTTGCAGTATCCACTTTCACTTGTTCTAAGGCCATCCTCACAACGCGAAAATATTGTTCCATATCAAACAAGAAGTTCTCTAACTCCTTAGCATCACGGGCACCCCCATACATCCTAGGTTCTGGTACCTTGGTCTTGCTAACTCTCGGAGTGTTGGAGTTCCCCATAGCAAGAACCATCAGATTCATCTTTACATCCAGATCAACCATCCGGGCCTGCAAAGTTTCCACAGTGTGGTGAAAGTCCTCTGACATTTCACTTGTCAAACTTGCTTGATGCTGGTGTGATCCCATCACTTCATCAACAAGTCTCCTCAATTGGGCCATCTCGTTGGCCATATTGTTGGTTGTTGGTTGTCTCTTCAACCTATGCTTCCGGTGCACTGATTCTTTCAGCATTGTTTGGTGCCATGGTAACTTACCAAAGCTTCCCAAATCCCACAATGAAGGTAACTGAATTCTCATAGCAACTAAGCCTTAGCTTTGATACCAAGTGTCACGGTCCAACTATTTCCACACCCTTGTGAAGGGCCGTGCGACGCTAGCTAAAACTATCTTGCTTAACTAGCCAGCCTATCGTTTACCAACATTCATTCACGAAACACTTTCATTAGCATTTATTCAAATGGTAGCGGAAACAGTAATCAATTCATGAAAGCCGTGGCAAGCAAGCAGTAAACATTGAAGTAAACGTAATTCATTAACACCTCCATTGACATTGTGTGCTTAGTGAGGGAGGCAAGTAGGCTAAACACGTTGACAAAAGCTAGTGAGTTTTACAATGACTGATGAACACTCACCCTCCCTTAAAGAGCTTTCTAGGCTATTTTTACTCTGGCACTAGGAAACATCAAAGTGACCGAGGAGTCATACTGCCTTATTTGGCATACAATGAAATAAATATTGGAAAATAACCCTACACTAGTATTTACATGATGGAAACCCATCCCAAACACACGAGGTAAGTGGTCATAGGCAAGCATAATGCCTTGAACAAGCTTAGCTCGTGATATTATGCATGTGGGATGTAGTGCGACGCTTTGATGGTATCCTTTACACTTTGTATGTGCGTGTTGGCTTGATACACAATTTAGGTGCTTAAGGTTCTGAAGTTACGACTTAAATTCCGCATCTTCTGATTTGCTTGATTTTGTCTTTGAGGGGATTTGCTTTATCTTGGTGTGCACTACTTACAATGAGGGTGAATAAACTCTTAGGAAAAGCAATTACATGACACCTTGAAGCTGTTTTGTTTACAATTTTATAATAATTCATTTTGTACACGCTATTATCCTAATTCTCAATTTCCTTACTCTTAAATGGAACAGTCACAGTTGTGGAAAATCTTCAAGGGGTCATAGTGGGATCCATCTCCTGAATCTTGATCAGCTATATATTGAACAAGTCATGTTTTTAAATACAAACTTGTTCTCCAGCTTTGATGTCACTAGTTTGGATCCTAAGTCTTCATTGGCTGTAGCAGTAGCCGACTAGCTGCTATGTTATGAAACACTGTAAAGATGCTCTCACACGGTTTAGTTTGACAATAGGCCCAGTAGAATCCAGTCTTGATTGGCACTATATTGAACACTGCAATAATACAGACTCATACTCTAGCTTTGGATGTTAAATTGCACAATTCTCACCACCTAGTTTTGCATAAGCAGCAGCAGCAGTAGTGAACAGTTGGTTGCTCCTTGGACACTGTGACGACCCTCCCCTGACTCATAAAGTGGGGAGCCTTGTGGCCAAGGGACGCTAGCAGCAGTCGTAGTGAACAAATGGCCACTGGACATTTTATGAGTGACCTGAGACATTTGAATTTTTTTTTTCTCCTGTGTTTTTCTTCCAATGCCCCAAGTATCATATAATTTGATCTTGACAATTGTGATTATTCGACTTCCCTAATTTTGCAGTTTTGAATAATCCATTGACTGCTGCCTGCTGTATTTTCTCAGCCGTGATTCATTTTTTTTTTCCCCTGATTTTGCAGTGTCTGGTTATCCATTGAGTGCTGCCTGGTGCATCGGTACAATTTGCCAGGCTTTGCAGCAGAAGTGGAAGATATTTTGAATCTATCCTTTCTTCTTTTGTAGTCAATGTAGCTGTTTCTGAATCTAGTTAATTTGGTCGCTTAATATATGTCAACTAGAGGATTGTACATTGATAATTTTTTGCATTTTGATAGAGAATTGGTAAGAGATGCCAGCAAAATTTTTTACAAATGAGGCATGAACTTGTGTTTGGATTTCTTGCTTATAAAAATTCCTTCATTTCTATTCTCTAGTGCTGTCGGTCGGTTGGTCGGTTCTGTTTTGTTTTGTTCTGTTCTGTTCATCCTAACTTTGCTTTATTTACTTTTAGATTTTATTGTTCCATACACATTGAACAAATTTTCAGATTGACATGTGACATTAGAGCCTATTAATAAAGATAGCGTGGATCTTTTAAGTTAAAGGTATAGCGAGATATAAGGTTGAGCGCTGTTAGGCTTGACAGTGTATTTTGTTGGGCAACTAGTTCACTGATTTTTTAACAGAGATGCAAACACAAAAAGGGAAAAGTAGGTGAGGATACATTATTGGAATTAGGTATAAATTGGATTTTGTCTTATGTAACATACGCACAATTAAATGCTCAAACTGGAAAAATTTAATATGCTTGGTCTAAATACTATTTCATCAATTTATGGGGTGACTATGAATAAGGCTGAGCAGGGTTTGCTTAATTGAACCATTCCCTTGACCATTAATTGAACCAAATTTTCAATTATAGTACCAAAAATGCAAATTGACAATGAACTTGTTTAATCAATTGTCGGATGTTGATTGTCTAATTTAATTTAATGAATTAGTTTATTGAATTAGCTTTACTTTTACGCTTTCTATTACCCCTAATTGTAAGTAATTCATTCTTTCTCACTGATGCTTTATTTGGCTATGTTTTAGGAACTTAAATCATTTGAGTTGTCTCTCTCTTATCTCATCTTCTTCAAGAGTTATGTTTAACTTTTCATGAATATGTAAATTCCTTAATTTATCTTTTAATATTATACCATGTATCTACCTTAACATTCTCATTTAAGCAATTTTAACTTTTTAGATATGTTGTTTCTTAATTACTCGTCCAATATTTTGATCCATATAGTATAGTTGATCTTAGAGCTGCCTTATAGAATTTTTTTTTTTTTTTAAATTTTAAGGGTATTTTATAATCACACAATATGCTCGAACCTAACTTGCTTTAACTGTATGTATCACATCTTCAAACTCTCCTTTAGATTACATGATAGATCCAAGGTATTGAAACCTATTACTGCTATTGATTTTTTCATTGTCAAGTTAAACTTTTCTCTAATATTCCTCCTGCTATGACTGAAATTACATTTCATTTATTTTATCTTATTTCTAATTATTCTATAGCCTCTAGATTCTAAAATTCTTTCCATAATTCTAATTTAGATCCTACTCCACCCTTAATTTCATTAATTAAAACAATATCATCTATAAACAATATGTACCATAAAACCTCAATTTAAATACTCTCACTAAGTTCATCCTTGTCTCTATCATATAAAGAAAAATAAAACAAATTGTGAGTCAAAATCGAATTAAAAAATGATTAATTGGTTATTTTAGTCTGTTTGGTTTGATTTTATGTTTTGATTTGAATTTTAAAATTTTTTTTTGCCTACCCTCATTTTTCTTTTTTTTGTTGGTCAAGAACAAATTGGTCCTAAATTACACAATAGCAAATAGTTCATCTTCTATCCTATGCCTCTAATTTTGAGTCGTTCCAAATTTAAAACTAAAATCTCCAAAATGAAAGCTCTAGATTTTTTAAATTACTAATGATATGTCTTCTAAAGATACCTATGAATGCAATACAATGGACATCCACTTTTGTATGTGTGTTTGTGTGTTTATGGGTGTGTGTGTGTTTATATATATATATACATATGTAGGAGCCTCATGCAAATTTGCATCCTAACTTTTTCTATGTTTTATTTTGAGATATTTCAAAAATATTAATTTTTGGCAGGATAATCATGGTACAAAATATAAGAAAGAACAACAATAGCCACTTGTTCTTCGAGCAACATATTAAGTAGTGTTTGAAAGTATACATTTTGAGTCCAAAATTTAAATAAAATTTAATAAAATTATTTATTATGTTTTGTTCAAATTAATAAGACTTTTTTAAATCATTGATTTTTGGGAGTTATGACTTTTTAATTGAAATAAAATCTTAGCATTTAAATAAAAGGTATAGGAACAAATCTTTATTTGGATGAATTGGACGTGTGCTAAAAACAACTTAGAAAAAAAAAAAAAAACTAAAATGCTAGCCCCTTCTAGGGATAATATATTGTAGAAATAAGATAAAGAAAATATTGCAGATTAGAAAATGTTTCAAGACACGTTATAATGTCGTTTTCCTTGAAATGTTATTTGCCCCCACCAGATTGGTGTGTATTAAGTCAGCAAATACGTTTTCAGGATACAATGAAACTTAGAATATGATCTGATATCAGTTTGCATTATACACAAGCGAAAACTTGAAAAGTAAGGTTGTTGACTTTATAGGTCAGATCCCGTTTTGATTATGACAAATACCTTGGTACCTAATGTTTGATGAGTTTGTGTGCAGGATCAATTGGAGGTTTCTATATGATGTACATGGACTTGAAGAAAATAAAGACCCTAAAGACTTTTTTCATGTTGTAATTCGTTTTAATTCAATGAGGATCTGTAATAGTAATTAGGAGAAAATGTCTGTAATAATTATCTGCATATCATGCATATAGGTTAAATTGTAAGCTCAAAAAGACCTAGAATGACATTAGGACCCACATGTATGCATAAACATATGTGCTTATATAAATAGGGTGAATGTATAAGGGGATTAGAATCGAAATGCATTAAAAATGCATGTTCGGTCGATCAAATTGGAATGTATAAAAACATTCGGTCGACCGAACCGGTCAGAGGTCAACTTTTTGACCATAGCATGGTCTACCGTACCCTGCCAAGTTCATACAGCTTGGTCGACCAAACTCCCATCGGATCAACGCTTTGACTCCTCGGTCGACCGATTAGAAATATACGAGTAACGCCCTAGTCGACCAAACCCCCACGTGGGAGAATCCAACCGCCTGGTTGACTGAACTTCATATTTCAAAACAGACTGGTCAATCGAACCGCACGGAATTAGAAAAATCGACCTTGAGACCCTTAGTCCGGTCAATCGAACTATCGGTTCATTTTTTGCACACTCGACCAAACTCTGTCACTTGGTCAACCAAACCTTAAGTTCGGTTGACCAGTGCTCTCGGGTTGGACAATTTTTTTTATCGCGGTTAAATTCTTTAAACAGGGTTAATTGTGCTAAAACTTTTTAAAACAATCCTAATAATACCCTACATGTCCTAAATGATTATATTTTTGCCTTTGCCTATAAATATGAGTTCATTTGTAAGGATTAAGCAGAGATTAGTAAAAATCATTAGCCAAAATCCTCTCTATTTCAAAATCCTATTTTGCTCAAATACTCTCAAATATTCATTTCCTTGATACATTTTAGTAGTGTGAGAGCTTATTTATTATGCTTGTGATTACTAGATATTGCTAATACTCCCATGGAGATTGATTATTTGATATTGATTTTGGGGAGTTTGGGTAAGTTTTATCTCACAGATTTGAACTTTATAAATCATATGTTGGGATAAACTAACAAGCTTAAAGATCTTTGCATTGTCATTGCAAGATTCTTCTAACTTTATTTTTGTAGTGCAAAAATATTTCATACAAGTTATAATATTTTTCAAACTACTCTTGTACTCATTTCATTGAAGGAAATATTTTGAGGTAGTTTGATTATTTGATTAGCATCTTTGAAACTCAGATTTGTTGTTGAAATTTGATATAACTTGCTTCAAAGATATAATTTGATTAGAACACTCTTGAGCATACTTGTTATCATATCTTGTTGAGTGTTGCTTGGACAAAGATACACATCAATGAGCTTACATTTACCTATACTATTGATGTGCATTGATTGATTGATATTAGTACAAATCTGCTTATTGGAGAAGCATACACTTTGTACACTGTTTGTATTGTGAAATTTGTTGTATTCCAGGCGTGGCCGGAGGGGGTGGTAATCCAACCCGGTAAGGATTGGTTGTAAAGGTTGAGGTCAATCCTGTGTAAATTGACCTGGTTGTCAAGGTTAAGGTCAGTCTTGTGCTAATTGACCTGATTGTATTAGGTTCCGTTTCGCTTGTTAAGTGAGCCTATAGTGTAATCCTTGTGCTGGTGAGCCAAGGCAGGGATGTAGGCAGTATTGGTCGAATCCCAATAACATTTCTTGTGTTACATTTAATTTCCGAACTTAAATTTCCGCACTTGAATGTTGTCACTTGAATTATGGTGAATGGTTCAGAAATACTGAAATTGCTTCAACTGCTTTACATTCTTGCTCACTTTGAATTCCGTTGAATTGGTTAATGGTTAGAAAGACCCTAGGTTGGGAAATACTAATTGTGATTTGAATTTGACCTAAGAAAATTTGAAATTCCAATTCACCCCCCTCTTGGGAATACACCAAAGCTATCAAAGATGAACTCCCAAGAGGGTGGGTGAATTGGGTTTCTTAAAATTTCTTTGCTTACTTTCTATTTAAAAATTCTTTTGTTGAATTTTAATCTCAGCAATATATACTTTAAGCAATTTACCAATAACCACAATACTATTTAGTTTAACCAATATTCAATCACAAGTTTAAACCTTAGATGTTGATACTCAGTTGATTAATTTGCAAAAATCAAATTAGAATAGTTTAGAAATAAAACTCAAATTTTTCTTATACTTTAATGAGTATGATTTTTGAGAACTTTTAGTTTAAGATACCTTGCAGCTATTTGGATATTCAAAAATCAGAACTTTGATAACTTTATTAAACCAAACAATCAGCTAAAGTAAGCTGTACTTAATATACTTCAAAATCAGAATTCTAGCACTCCCAAAAGTTCAACAAGACATAAATATCATACACACTTTTAATATCCTTGTAGAATTTAAAGAGAGTAGAGAAGAAGAGCTTGGAACCAGATTTTTACAAGGTTCGGCCTGCAGCCTACGTCCTTGCCCCAAGCAACTGCTGTGAGAATTCCAACTTTTTTTATTAGGCCAAAGTTACAAACTCTCTCCTTCTCACGTGGAGTTCCCTCTCTAACGAGAATCCCCTCTTGCTAGGCAAAGATTCAATCCCTCGAACCATAAAAAACAAAAAAAGAAAAAAAGAAAAAATCTTGTGTACAATAAGACTCTCAACAAGAGTAGATTAGTACAATTTAAAACAAATATACTTCGATCAAAATCAATAAAGAAAGATGAAGCTCAAAGTAAATATCACTGGGATTCTTCCTTAGATTGAATAACTCAATGAAAAATCAAGGAACCGTTAGCTTTTATCAGCGAAAACTCAGTAGGCACTTTAGTAAGAGTATTAGCAAGATAGCTTTGTAGAGTAGAGATAATTTTGCTTGATTTCTAATTGTTGGTGTGTTTAATCCTTGGGTTTAACATGTATTTGTAGATAGAAAAAAGTTAATTTTCGTATTCCCCAAGTTTACTTGCAGTATTCCCCAAGTTTTTACAAAGTTTGGAGTCTAAGCAATCAGTTTTGGAAACTTTCCCTCACTATTTTATATTTAAAAAACCGAAGGTCAGTCAACTGAAGTATCAGGGTCAGTCGCCTATTCCTTTTAAGTACATTGTATTTTCAAACACAGAGTGGGGTTAGTCTCTTGATCCTGAGAGGTCAGTCACCTGATGCTATTTTGTCTGTTTAATTTTTCATCAGTATAAAATGTCAGTCGCCTGATCAAATATGGTCAGTCGTGTAACGACCTGCTTAATTTACTACATAATTATTGGTAGTATGTGCTCTGATACCATTAACTAATGATATAGAAAAGTCAACCCATACCCATGGGTAATAGGAACACACCTGTCATACACAGTAGATACCTAAGCAGCAGTAAATGTAAATTCCATTCATAATATACAATACCAGAGTTTATTAAAATCCTTACTATGTCTGTAATGTATATATACAATCATCACAGCACCAGAAGACAAGACTAGAATCATACACCAAAAACCAGTTGATCCTGGTTCAAAAACTCACCCTCCAAGCAGGGTAGTAAATACTGCCTCTAATGGCGCAGAGCTTGGTCCGCCTGTCTGATTGGGTTTCTTGAAATAATTTTAAGCTGGGGTGAGACACCTCTCAGTAAGGGAAATAAACTAAATATAGTTGTGTGGCAACATGAATATTCTTATATTATAATAAATAAACAGTATATGACACATGCCTGGTAAAAATCTGTAATATAATAACTGAGTAATAGATATATATAGTCATAAACATCTTCAATCATACTGATTTTATGTTATTATAAAATCATCTGCTATAACTGATAATAGTGAAATATACTTAGGATGGATAGCTAGTTAATTTCATGTATTACCCCCATGATGGGATGTGCAGCCTGAAGGCGGGACCTGACAATGACTGGCCAACCACTGCCAAGTCAAATATGTTTGTAAGTACGATGGGCTCGCCCCACCTTGGTCTGGACTACCAAAGGGACGTCTACAACACTACATTGAAGCCACATCGACTATCCATATCCCACCTCCTCTACTGGCAGGGGTGGTAGCACAAGTCTGAACTAAACTGAACTGAATAGTTATGGTACAGAGCCCTGAATATTGGTCTAAACTACCTTTCGGGTTCTGATAACATATAGTACATATACATATACTGGTTTAACATGAAACTAGATTGATAGCATTTCTCTAAATTCTGACATGTCATAATAAACACGGCCTTACGCCGGCTATCAATCACGGCCTTGTGTCGAGCATTGCATGCATACTGAACTGAATATATGTACTGTTTATCATAGTACTGAAATTATAATTTCCTATAGTATCTATGATTTTTCTGAAAATAACTGTAAACATGCCTTTACTACAAATCTGACTTAACATAATACAATATACATGAAATAATATTCATGCCACACAAACTAAATGAAATCATGAAATATGTTCTAAAATTACATTTTCTGACAATTTACATTTAAAACATATTCCTGTTTAATAGCAGTATTTTCCCAAATATATATTTTTCCAAATATACTCATACTTAATACATGCTTTATGAAAGTTAATCTACTATTAAATAATAATAAATTTTATGGCAAGTCACTGCTTTAGTTTACTCTCTTACTTGACCACTGGAAAGCCCCAAAAATAACTAGCCTTGCACCCGCAAGGTTCTCAGCTCAACACCCTAAAAATAACATTTTCCTAACAGAACTTCAGTATTTCTCCAAATACTACTTTTCTATAACTCTAGAAATACCAAATATTCATTAAAAAACCTAAGATAACCAACTTACCCTGAATCTGGGATGGTGTCCAAGTTGGCCCTACCAACGATCTACTCCAACAAAATTGAAAAGAAACTTCCCAGGAGTAGCATGGTGGCTTCGGATTGTCGAACCGAAAAAGAACCGGCCCGAATTTCTAGAGAGAAGGGGAGGGGAGCCGTACAAGAGAGTGTGAGAGCTGAGAGAAAAGAATTCTCTCGCAGAAAGGGTGATCTTGGCCTTATATAGAATGCTTAGCCATGTGTTTTCGTCGACGAGGCCATGAAGGAATTTTGTCGACGAACACCTACTCTTCGTCGATGAATTTTAGGTTCGAAAATAGTCTTCTCGGTATCTTCTCATCGATGAGACACGTGTCCCCGTCGACGAGCCTAAGAAGCTTGTTTGTCGATGAGACCCTGATGAATTTCTTATTTCAATTTCTTTTTCTCTTCTCCTCCTATTATTTAATTAATATAATTCACCAGGTCTCTATATTCTCCCCTCCTTATAAAAATTTCATCCTCGAAATTTACTATCTGTATGATTTATCATTCCTTAAAGAAAAGTGACTTACTTATTTTATTACGTGCCCTCACTTGTGGCGGAGGAATATTGTAGTTATATTTAAAGTTCTGGGAGATTACATATACATAAAAATAAGATTCTCCCACAACCAAAACATTACCTACTAACAAAACTACTACATGTACTGACTAACGTGCAAAAGAAACATTATATAACCACTTACACTTTTCATGATTATAACTCAACCCTACTGAATAAATACGAGTATTTCTGCCTTATCTGTTCCTCGAGCTCCCAAGAAGCTTCTTCTGCCACATGGTTTCTCCACAGGACTTTTACTAAAGGAATCTTCTTATTGCATAATTCCTGTTCTTTCCTGTCTAGAATCTAAACTGATACCTCCTCATAAGCTAGTGAATCACTGAGCTCTAATTCACTATAACTGATTACGTGGGAGGGGTCTGGGACGTATTTCCTCAACATGGAGACATGGAATACGTCATGTATGCTGGACAAAATAGGAGGTAAGGCTAGGCTTTAGGCAATTGGCCCTAATTTCTCAAGAATCTCAAATGGACCAATAAACCTAGGGCTATGCTTACCTTTCCTTCCAAACCTCATAACACCCTTTAACGGAGCTATCTTTAAAAGCACATGGTTTCCAATATCAAACTCCACTTTCCTGCGGTAAGTGTTAGCGTAACTCTTCTGCCAGCTCTGAGTTGCACTAATCCCATCTCTGATGAGCCGAACCTTATCATACACATGTTGCACCAACTCTGGCCCCACAACTCGCCGCTCACCCATCTTATCCTAGTATAAAGGAGAATGACATCTTCCATAAAAAGCCTCAAATGGTGCCATGCCAATACTGGCTTGATAGCTATTGTTATAAAAAAATTCCACTAGTGGCATAAACTGAGTCCAATTACCCCTAAAATCTAGCACGCACGCTTGAAACATATCTTCTAATATCTGGATCGTCCTCTCAGTCTGTCCATCCATATGAGGATGGAACGCCGTGATAAAAGATAAATCAAATCCCAGAGCTTCTTACAAGCTCCTCCAAAATCATGACGTAAAACACGGGTCTCGATCTGACACTAGACACTGACACACCGTGAGAATGGACTATCTCCTAAATATAAATCTTCGCTAGTCTGTCCATGGAGTAGTTGATCTTAATGGGAAGGAAATGGGCTGTCTTCGTCAAATGATCCACGATCACCCAAATTGCATTCTGACCATGTAATACCGATGGCAAACCTGAAACAAAATCCATAGATATATGATCCCACTTCCGCTTTGGGATGAAAAGTTGCTGCAATGGCCCCACCGGCCTTTGGTGCTCTACATATTCAGCAATCTCCTTTTTCATGCCACTCTACCAATAAGACTCCCGTAGATCTTTGTACATTTTCGTGCTACCGGGATGAATAGTGTATAAAGATCTATGAGCCTCCTCTAGGATGGTTCTCCTAATATCAGCATCAGAAGGAACGTGTAATCTAGAACGGTACCGCAAAGTTCCATCATATGAAATACTAAAATCCTCTCCCTAACCATCCCATACTCTGGCTATGACTTCTACTAATTCTGAGTCCTCTTCCTGAGCAACCTTTATCCTTTCCTATAATGTAGGTTGCACCATTAGGTTGGCAATAAATGCCTGAGGATCACTCTCTATCAATTCTATACCAAGCCTCTCTATATCTATGAGGATCGGGTGCTGAACCTCCATAGCTACCAGTGCTAGTCCCATAGATTTCCTGCTTAGCGCATCAGCTACCACGTTTGCTTTCCCTGGGTGGTAACTGATAGTACAATCGAAATCCTTAATGAGCTCTAACCACCTTCTCTGCCTCATATTCAACTCATTCTGAGTGAAAAAGTACTTTAAACTTTTGTGGTCGGAGAATATCTCGCATTGCTTGCCATACAAGTAATGCCTCCAAAATTTTAATGCATGTATTACTGCAGCCAATTTCAGATTATGGGTAGGGTAGTTTCTTTCATATTCTTTCAATTGCTTGGAAGCATAAGCTACAACTCTACCATACTGCATCAATATACAACCGAGCAATTTCAAAGATGCATCACTATAGATAACATAACCCTCACCCCTGACGGGATGATCAACACTGGTGCCATGACAAGCCTTTGCTTCAATTCCTAGAAGCTCTGCTCACAACTATCGTCCCATTCAAACTTGACATTCTTCCTAGTCAGCCATGTTAGAGGCCCTAATAATGCTGAGAATCCCTCAACAAAACGACGGTAATAACCAGCTAGCCTTAAGAAATTCTTGATTTCCTGGACGTTCCTCGGTCTAGCCTAATTCACTACTGCATCAATCTTGATGAGATCCACAGAAATTCCATCCCCTGAGAAAACGTGCCCCAAAAACACAACCTTATCGAGCCAGAATTCACACTTTCTAAACTTGGTGTATAGCTTCTTCTCCCTGAGCGTTTAAAGAACCTATCTCAAATATGTCTTATGCTTCTCATAACTCCTTGAATAGACCAGTATATCATCAATGAAAACCACAACAAACTGGTCTAAATATTAGTGGAAGATCCTATTCATCAAATCCATGAATATTGTAGGAGCATTCGTCAGACCAAAAGGTATAACAAGAAACTCATAATGCCCATACCTGGTCCGAAAGGCTATCTTCGAGACGTCTTCTGCCCTTACCTTCACTTGATGATAACTTGATCTGAGATCAATCTTGGAGTGAACCTGTTTGCCTTGGAGTTGGTCAAATAAATCGTCTATACAGGGTAGAGGATACTTGTTCTTGATTGTTACCTTCTTAATTTCCTTATAATCTATACACATCCTCATGGTCCCGTCTTTCTTTTTTACAAATAATACTGGAGCTCCCCATGGAGATACATTAGGTCTATAAATCCCTTATCTAGCAAATCTTGCAACTGATCTTTAAGCTCTCCTAATTCTATTGGCGCCATTCTGTAAGGAACTTTAGAGATCAGCGCTGTCCCTGGAAGTAGATCGATAGGGAAACCCACTTCACGATCAGGAGGTAAACCGGGTAGTTCATCTAGAAAGACATCTGAAAACTCCTTCACCACTAGTTTATTAGCAAGTTTCAATTCATTCCCTGACATTTCCTTAATAAAGGCCACAAACCCCTAACAACTGCTTAGAAGCAGTCTCTTCGCTTGGATAGTTGATACTAATTGAGACAGGGATTGCACTCGCGACCCTATAAAGCTGAATTCTGGTATTCCCGGAGGTCTAAAAATTACTTCTTTTAATCGGCAATCTATACTGGCAAAGTTAGCTGTCAGCCAATCCATGTCGAATATTACATCAAACTTGTGCATGTCTAGCACTATCAAATTAGCAGACAAAACTTTACCTTGAATATCAACGGACAACCTCGGAGTACTCTACCTCACTATTGACCCTATCGGTGTAGTTACTAACAGTTTGGTGTCTAACAATTGTGTTTCTGCCCCACATAATTTAATACACTCCATAGACACGAATGAGTGTGTGGCCCCTGTATCAAACAATACAATAACTTTAAATGAAAGCATGCTAACCATACCTGTCACTACATCGCCGACTATCTCAGCATCACCTAGCGTCAAGGCGTAAACTCTTGCTAGAGCCATATTCCTTTGCTAACCTCCAAGAGGCGCCTGATAACCTTCTCAAGTAGGTCTAGGAGCTGGAGCAGCTCCAATCCGAGCCTGATAATCTCTCATCATGTGCCCTGGCTCCCCACATTAGTAACAGATACCTCACCCAGCACGACACTCCCTCGAGTGCCTTTTCCCACAAGTTTGACAAACTAGGAATGACTGCTCGTACCCTGAAACCCACGACTCCCTAACTCCTACCTCCGATCCCTGTAATCACCTCCTCTCTTCCATGAACCCCGACTAGATCCCTGCTAGAAACCAAAAGGCATGAATCTCTTTCTCTGTTTTTGCTCTTTAGCCTCCAACCAATGGTATATACTGAGTCCAGCTACCCCCAAAATCCAATACACATGCTCGCAACATATCCTCAAGTACCTGAATGGTTCTCTCTGTTTGGCTGTTTTTCTAAGGATGGAAAGCGATGCTGAACGCTAACTAAGTCCCCAATGCCTCATGTAAACTTTTCCAGAACTGTGATGTAAAACGTGGATCACGGTCCGAGACTATGGATACCAACACTCCATGGGGTCGAACAACCTCATGTATATATATCTTTGCTAACCGGTTCATAGGGTAGCAAATCTTAATGGGCAGAAAGTGTGTTGTCTTCGTTAACCTATCAACAATTACCCAGATGGCATTCTGACCACGCAGCGCCGGCGGTAGCCCCATAACAAAATCCATGGATACGTGGTCCCACTTCCATTCAGGAATGAAAAGTGGCTGCATCTGCTCTGCCAGCCTCTGGTGCTCAGCCTTAACCTACTGACATGTCAAACGCTGCTGCACAAATTCTGCTATCTCCCTTTTCATGCCGCTCCACCAGAAATACTCCTACAGATCCCTATACATTTTCGTGCTGCCAGGATGGATAATGTATAGAGATCTGTGTGCCTCTTCTAGAATCGTCCTCCCGATACTGTCACCTGCAGGCATACATAGTCTGGTGCGAAATCTCAGAGCCTCAGCATCAGAAATGCTTAATTCTTCCCCTTGACCATTTTGCATTCTGGCTATCAGTTTTGCCAATTCTAGATCATTCCTCTGAGCAGCTTTAATCTTTTCATATAATGTGGGTTGTATAATCAGACTGGCAATAAGCGCCTGAGGATCATCCTCCACTAATTCTACACCGAGTCTTTTTAAGTCCATCTGAATTGGATGCTGAACCACTGCTACTAGCTGTACTGTGTCTCCTGATTTACTGTTCAAAGCATCAGCCATCATATTTTCTTTACCTAGGTGGTAACTGATGGTACAGTCCTAATCCTTGATAAGTTCCAACCACCTCCTCTGCCGCATGTTCAACTCTTTTTGTGTGAAGAAATACTTTAGAATCTTGTGATCAGAAAATATCTCACACCTCTCACCATATAAATAATGTCTCCAGATCTTTAGGGCATGTACAACAGCAACCAATTCCAGATCGTGAGTAGGGTAGTTCTTTTCATACTCTTTCAACTGTCTGGATGCATATGCCACCACCCTACGATGCTGCATCAGGACACAACCAAGCCCTTTCAATGATGCGTCACTGTAGATAACATAACCATCACCTCCTGATGGAATCGTCAAAACTGGTGCAGTGACGAGCCGTTGCTTAATTCTTGGAAAATTTGCTCGCATTCTTCATCCCACATGAATCTGAGGTTTTTCCTAGTCAAACGCGTGAGAGATCTTGATAAAGCTGAAAACCCCTCAACGAATTGATGGTAATAACTTGCCAGCCCCAAGAAACTCCTCACTTCCTACACAATCCTCGTCCTGGCCCAATTCACCACCGCATCAATCTTGCTAGGATCCATTGATATACCGTCTTTTGAGATCACATGGCCTAAAAATGGAACCTTCTCAAGCTAGAACTCACACTTACTAAACTTGGCATAAAGCTTCTCTTCCCTGAGTGTCTGCAGCACCTGCCTCAAATGCACCTCATGATCCTCAAAACTTCTTGAGTATACCAGTATATCATTAATGAAAACTACCACAAACTGGTCCAGATACTGGTGAAAAACTTTATTCATCAAGTCCATGAACACAGCTGAGACATTCGTCAAACCAAACGACATAACGAGGAATTCATAGTGCCCATACGTGGTCCTGAAAGCTGTCTTTGCAACATCCTCTGTTTTTACTCTCAGTTGATGATACCCGGATTTGAGGTCGATCTTAGGATACACCCGTGTACCTTGGAGCTGATCAAACAAATCATCAATACGGGGTAGAGGATATTTATTCTTAATAGTAACCTTGTTAATTCTTTTTTAATCGATACACATCCTCATAGACCCATCTTTCTTCTTTACGAACAACACTGGAGCTCCCCATGGTGATACACTGGGTCGTATAAACCCCTTATTCAACAAATCTTGCAACTGCTCCTTCAATTCTCCCAGTTCAGCTGGAGCCATACGATAGGGAATCTTAGAGATCGGCGCAGTACCTGGAGGTAAATCTATAGGAGAATCCACCTTGCGCAGAAGAGGCAACCCTGATAGCTCCTCTGGAAAAATATTTGGAAATTCTCGTACTACTAGGGTGCTGTCAATCTTCAATTCATTTTTAGATACTTCTTTCACAAATGCTATAAACCCCTGATCTCCATCCAAGAGTAATCCACTCACCTGTATGGTTGACACTAGCTGCGATGGAGCACGCACCTTCAAACCAACGAATCTGAATTCCTGCTCTCCAGGGGGTTTGAAAATTACTTCTTTCTGATGATAGTCAATATTGGCGTGATTGGCAGCCAACCAGTCCATACCCAATATTATATCAAACCCACACATATCAAATACAATCAAATCAGTTGGTAACACTTTCCCCTGAATTTCTATCTGATAGCCTTTAAGTACCCTCTGACATCTGATCACTGACCCTGATGGTGTAGCTACTGACAGCGCTATACCTAATGACTGGGTCTCACTCTCAGATAATTTAACATAAGATACAGAAATAAAACAATGAGTAACACCCGAGTTAAAAAGAATAATGACTGGGTATGATAGAACAGTAAATGTACCTATCACCACATCCGTAGCAGCCTCTACATCACCCGACGTTAAAGCGTATACTTGTGCTGGGGCCATATTCCTCTGCTGGCCACCACGAGATGCCTGGTGTCCTCCCTGAGCTGCTTGATGTCCTCCTTGATAAGGCCTAGGAGCTGGGACCTGATCTTGCTGACTTGGGCATTCACGTACTGTAACGACCCGAAAAATAATGATATTTAAATAATTAAGAGGGAGGAAAATAGAAATAGGAACAAAGTCGACGACATTGCATTTTGGAGAATATAATAATTTCAAAAAATTTCCAGAATTCATCGACGAATACAGGGGTTCGTCGATGAGTGCATTAAGGAATTTTTCAACGAATACAGGGATTCGTCGACGAGAAAGTACCGAGAGACGGATTGGGCTACTCTGAATTTCGTCAACAAATACAGGGCTTCGTCGATGAATTTACTGAAGGACTCGTCGACTAGGTGATGTGTCTCATCGATGAATCTGACCCTATAAGTAGGAAAAACTCAAATTTTAAACCATTTTCAGCGCTTCTCTCTCTCTCTCTCTCTCTCTCTCTCTCTCTCTACGACCCTCTCTCACTTCTCTCTTTGTTTTTGAGTCTGTTTCTTGCCGGATCGGAGATCTGAGGCTACCACGACGCTTCTGGTGAAGTTCTTTGCAAATCTCCTGGGGCTGATCATTGGAAAAGTTGGGTTGAATTTCGTCTCAATCTCAGGGTAAGACATTTTATTCAGTATTTGCCTTTCCCTCAGTTATAAGAAATGTTGTGGGTAAGAAATACTGATATTTTGTTTTGGAGAATTGTGTTTTCAGGATGTTGAGATAGGAAACCTGTGGGTAGAGAGTCAGAATATTATAGGAGCTTTTCAAAGTTAAGGTAAGGGAAATATGCTATGCTAGGGTTTTAAGACTATTAACAGAATTTTCATAGATACATATATACCACTTATTATGTAGTTTCTATAAAATAAATGTTTTAATGTTGTGTGGCCTGAGTAGATACTTATCCGATGTAGATTTATGTAGATTTTATTCAGTTCAGTATATCATAGTTTCACAGAATGCTATGTTTTCCTGAATACCGTAACACACAGTTTATAAAGACAGATTATTAAGTTATAGCATCGAGATGCTATAGTTATTTAGATTTTTTTTTCAGTACTTATAGTACAGAATTATAGCGTTATGGTTATTTTGGAAACATAATGAAAATAGCAAAGGTATATATATATATAGATGTACTTATATAGTATCAGATCCCTGTGGAGTTATTACAGACAGATACAGTTTACAGAGCACAATACCGTTGCTAGATATAGATAGAGTGCAACCACATATCTCAGATAGTGTGTTGGTACTGTCAGCTGTGCTCAGAGAGTATGCAGCTCCCCAGTTCACTGGGTTGAGGGGGCCGCTTTGATGAGGTAGCAGCCAGTCCCGCGCTTAGGAGTGGATGCAGTTTGGCCGGGCTGAGGTAGTGTAGAGTATGATGACTTACCTGGAGGGCCGACCAGGTTAAGTCCCGCGTAAGGGCCGCACAACCCTGTCATGAGGGGTCAAATCATGACATACAAAGTACTAAGGAAAAGAACACAGCTATATATATATGTATACAATTTTATAGTTTTTATTGTATGTAGTATGTTATAGCAGTATGAATAATAGAAAGTTCAGATGATATAAATGTTTTAAGCTTTTATACATATGTTTAATAGATTTTCCAGATCATGCAGTTTTAAATATTATTATTATAATTTTATAACTCGGTCGCCACACACTAGTAATAACATATTTCCACTTACTGAGAGTTAACTCACCCCATTACTTTAACATTTTTTAGGTGAGCCAGTTAGGCGAGCAGATCAGGCTCATGGAATAGAGAGTGTATGGTCACCTTGGTTATAGGGTGAGTTTTTGACAAAGTTGTGTATATTTTTGAGTAAATGATGCTGGAAGGGTATTTTTGTATGGTTACGGAATTTAGATACTGGATTCTGATGTTGTTTTGTATAGTATATATATTTGAATGGTTGTATGATTTATGTTTCCGCTGCTTAGGTATGGATGTAGATACACAGATATATAATGGATAGAATTTTGAGGATGTTACATTTTTGGCATCAGAGCCTAGGTTGCTAGGTTCTGTAGACTCTAGAGTGCAGCGAAAAACCTTACCAGAATATAAGGAAAATATTTGAGGTTTTATTCTATGATCTGGATACGGGATTTCGTGATTATTTTTGTGTTTTTCCTAGTGTGACGATTTCAGGAAAACCATAGTAAACTGTCGACGAGTCATGTGTTTGGGTTGCAGGAGTGGATGTTAGGACTAGAATCAGGAGGGATAGTTAATAGAGGATTTGGAGTTTTAGTTGAATAAGTTGGGTCTGTAGGAAGATAGAATTTTGAAATGGTGTTCTATGTGTTTGTAGGATGGACCTAGGAGGCAATAGCGCTCACGCTAGTGGGGATGATGGAGCTGGTCCTTTTGGCGCAGCAAGTGGGGATTCAGATGCTATGCTACGTAGTGTGGCTCAGCAGGTCATGGCTGAGATAGCATGGAGTTCTAGAGGCAGGGAGGTCCATCCTCAGCTCAGGGATGTACCATAGAGAAATTTATGAAGATGAATCCGCCAGCTCTCTTTAGAGCGACTGATCCTGCAGTTGTGGAGAACTGGGTGTAGGAGGTAGAGAAGATTTTGACAGTACTTCACTACACTGATGAGCAGAGAGTTTTGTATGCTACGTATAGGCTGGAGGGGGAGGCCGAGAGATGGTGGGTAGCCACCAAGTTGTCAGAGGAGCAGAGGGCTATACCAATGTCGATGACCTAGTCCCGTTTCAGGGATATATTCTTTGATAGATACTATCCTGTTTCGGTCAGAGAGGCCCGAATTTAGGAGTTCCTAAGCCTGGCCCAAGGATCGATGACAGTCCAGTAGTACGCGGAAAGATTTATCGAGCTCTCGTGTTTCTGCCCATATATCGTCCTCGATGAAGTGAAGAAGGCCAGAATGTTCGAGAGGAATTTTAGGTGAGATATCTACAGGCAGGTGGCGGTACTGAGGATCTAGGATTTTACAGAGTTGGTTGACATGGCCATTATAGTAGAGGAGAGTCTACTGAAAGAGATTGAGACACAAAGTCAGAAGAAGAGGATCGCACCCTTGAGCTTTCAGGTGGGTCCCAGCCGAGGCCCTTGGAGGGGAGGTAGGTCTCATGGGGGTCAGAGACAGATGGTAGAGCAGGGTGGATTTCAGGGCAGTCAGCCTCTCGCCATTTGTACCAAATGTTGATAGAGACACCTAGGTGAATGTCAATTTAGGGAGAATGTTTGCTACCGCTGTGGGAGACCCGGTTATATGGCCCGATCCTGTCAGATGACACCACGTTATGTACCAGCTCCTAGGCCATTTTGGGGAGGATACTAGGCGCCCCGCGATGCTCAGTAGAGGAACACTGCACAGGCGAGGGTCTATGCGTTGACACCAGGAGACACTAAGACAATTGGAGACATGGTCAAAGGTACCCTTACTGCTTTACCATAGAGAATAATTGTTTTGTTTGATACATGTGCCACCCACTCTTTTATATCGGCGGGATATGTGAAAATAGCTGAAATAGAGACACAACCATTAGATATAGAATTGTATGTGGGTACGCCGATGGGATCTGTGATTAGAAGCAGGAGGGTACTTCGGAATTTTCCAGTAAGTATTCAGGAGAGAGTGCTTTTAGCCGATCTTGTGGTCCTGGATATGCAGGGATTTGATGTGATACTGGGTATGGATTGGTTAGCTATTTATCACACTTGTATTGATTACCATCAGAAAAAGGTAATTTTCATACCCCCAAGTGAGCTAGAATTTAGATTTATGGGTTCACACGTGCGTGCCTCACCACGGCTGATGTCGGCTATTCAAGTGAGGAGATTGCTATAGGATGGTTTCCAGGGGTATATCGCCTACCTAAAAGAACTTCCAAAATAAGAATTGGGACAAGCTGACATACCAGTAGTGCGGAATTCCCAGATGTATTTTCAAAAGAATTACCTAGTTTGTCGCCGGATCATGAGATTGAGTTCACTATAGACTTGTTGCCGGGATCTGCACAAGTATCAAAAGTACCATATCGTATGGCCCCGGTAGAGTTAAAAGAACTGAAAGATTAGCTACAGGAATTGCTAGATAAGGGTTTCATTAGGCCTAGTGTGTCGCCTTGGGGTGCACCAGTTTTGTTCGCAAAAAAGAAAGATGGAACCATGAAATTATGTATTGATTATAGGGAGACAAATAAACTGACAGTCAAGAATAAATATCCTCTCCCTAGGATTGATGATTTATTTGATCAGCTCTAGGGGACCTAGGTTTACTTTAAAATTGATCTGCGGTCAGGCTACCATCAAGTGAAAGTTAAAGCAGAAGAAATTTCGAAGACCGCTTTCCATACCAGATATGGGAATTACGAGTTCTTAGTGATGCCATTTGGGTTGACTAATGTACCAGCGGTTTTCATGGATTTGATGAATCGGGTGTTCCACCAGTATTTGGACCAGTTTGTGATTATATTTATTGATGATATACTGGTCTACTCGAGGAGTTGTAAGGAGCACGAGCATCATTTGACGCTGGTATTGCAGGTATTAAGGGAAAGGAAATTGTATGCAAAATTCAAGAAATGTGAATTCTGGTTAAGGCAGGTTACTTTTCTCGGGCATGTGATCTCAGAAGTGGGAGTATTAGTTGATTCGAGTAAGATAGAGGCTGTGGTGAGTTGGGAAAGGCCGGGAAATGTTTAGGAAGTCAAGAGCTTTTTAGGGTTAGCAGGATATTACTGACGTTTTGTGGATGGTTTCTCCAAGTTATTAGGTCCATTAACACGACTTACGAGGAAAAATGTAAAATTTGAATGGACTGATGACTGTGAGCAAAGTTTCCAAGAGTTAAAGCAGCGGTTAGTTTCAGCTCCAATATTGGCTATTCCTTCAGGGGAGGATGGGTACGTAATATACAGTGATACCTCTTTGAAGGGTTTTGAATGCGTGTTGATGCAGCACGATAGGGTTATTGCATATGCATCTAGGCAACTTAAAGAATATGAGAAGAATTATCCTGTCTATGATTTAGAGCTTGCTGCAGTGGTGTATGCTCTCAAGATTTGGAGGCATTATTTATATGGTGGAAAGTGTGAGATTTTCCCGGATCATAAGAGTTTGAAATATTTCTTCACTCAAAAAAAGTTGAATATGTGGCAAAGAAGGTGGCTAGAACTCATTAAAGACTATGATTGGACGATTAGTTACCACCTAGGAAAAGCAAACGTAGTGGCAGATGCTCTGAGCAAGAAAACAAGGGGATTTGTGCTGGCAGCTATGGGGATTCAGAACTCAATTTTGGTGGATTTGGAGAGGCTTAGTATAGAACTGGTGGAGGAGAGTCCTCAGGCAGTTATTGCCAGTCTAGTGGTTCAGCCTACATTATACGAGAGGATTAAAGCAGCTCAGGGTGATGATGCAGAATTGGCAGCGGTGATGGTTAGACTACGTGATGGTCAGGGTGAGGAGTTCAACATATCAGATGATGGAGCTTTGCGATTCCATACTAGGCTATGTGTTCCTGTAGATACTGAGATCAGGAGGACTATACTAGAGGAGGCTCATAGATCCCTATACACGTTCCATCCCGGCAGTACTAAAATGTACAGGGACCTGCGAGAGTATTTCTAGTGGAGTGGAATGAAGAAGGAGATAGCCGAATTTGTTCAGTAATGCTTGACGTGTCAGCAGGTTAAGCTGAGCACCAGAGACCGGTAGGACAGTTGCAGCCATTTTTCATTCCAGAGTGGAAATGGGACCACGTTTTGATGAATTTTGTTACGGGGTTACCACTAGTACGACAGGGATTGAATGTGATGGGTGGTTGTAGATCGTCTGACGAAGATCGCCCATTTCATCCCTATTAAAATTAGTTATTCCATGGACAGATTGACAGAGATTTATGTTCAGGAGATAGTTCGTGTTCATGGAGTACCTGTATCCATAGTCTCGGACCGAGATCCTCGGTTTACTTCACGATTCTGGAAAAGTTTCCAGGAGGTTATGGGTATGCAGCTAGCTTTTATTACTGCTTTTCATCCCCAGACAGATGGTCAGACTGAGAGGATGATTCAGACACTAGAGGATATGCTTCGTGCTTGTGTTCTTGATTTTGGGTGCAGTTGGATCCAGTTTATGCCGTTAATTAAGTTTGCTTATAATAATAGCTATCAGACTAGTATTGGCATGACTCTATATGAGGCATTATATGGCAGGAGATTTCGTTCTCCTCTTTCTTGTGATGAAGTAGGTGAAAGGCAAGTTTTGGGTCCCGAGATAATATAACAGGCATCCGACAAAGTCCGGTTAATTAGAGAAAGAATCAGTATAGCACAGACTCGGCAAAAAAGCTATGCAGACACTCGCCACTGAAAGTTGGAATTTGATGTGGGAGATCGAGTATTTTTGAAGATAGCTCCTCTGAAAGGAGTTATGAGGTTTGGAAAGAAGGGCAAGTTGAGCCCTAGGTTTATTGGCCCTTTTGAGATACTTGAGAGAATAGGATCAGTTGCCTACAGGCTAGCTTTGCCGCCAGCTTTGGTTCGTATTCGTGACGTGTTTCATGTTGCCATGTTACGGAAATACGTCCCAGACCCATCCCACATCATTAGCTATGCAGAGATAGAGCTTAAGGACTCATTGGTATATGAAGAAATACCAGTATAGATTTTGGACAGGAAGGTTCAGATTTTACGTATTAAAGAAATACAGTTAGTTAAAGTTTTGTGGAAGAATCATGCTATAAAGGAAGCTTCTTGGGAGGTTAAGGAGCAAATTAGACAGAGATACCCGCAGTTATTCCAAGAGATATAGAGGTACTCAGGTAAAGTATAATAGTTAGATAGGTTTCTTTTGCAGGTACATATATTGATTTTAGTTAGTAGATGATTTTGGTTCTATATGTGTAATTTTCCCAGAACGTAAATGTAACCACGGTATTCCTTCGTCACAAGTGAGGGCAGGTAATAAAATAAGTAGACCCTTTTTCTTCTACAGAATGATGGAGTGTATGGATGGGGATACATATAGTAAATTTCGAGGAAGAAATTTTATAAGGAGGGGAGGATGTAACGACCTGGAAAATACTGATATTTGTATAATTAAGAGGGTGGAAAATAGAAACAGGAACAGAGTCGACGACATTGCATTTTGAAGAATATAATAATTTCAAAAAATTTCCAGAATTCGTCGACGAATATAGGGGTTCTTCGACGAGTGCATTAAGGAATTCGTTGACGAATACAGGAATTCGTCGACGAGAAAATACTAAGAGACGGATTGGGCTACTTTGAATTTCGTCGACAAATACAGGGCTTCATCGACGAATTTACTGAAGGACTCGTCGATGAGGTGACGTGTCTCGTTGACGAATCTGACCCTATAAGTAGGAAAAACTCAAATTTTAAACCATTTTCAGCGCTTCTCTCTCTCTCTCTCTCTACGACCCTCTCTCACTTCTCTCTTTGTTTTTGAGTCTGTTTCTTGCCGGATCGGAGATCTGAGGCTACCACGACGCTTCTGGTGAAGTTCTTTGCAAATCTCCTGGGGCTGATCATTGGAAAAGTTGGGTTGAATTTCGTCTCAATCTCAGGGTAAGACATTTTATTCAGTATTTGCCTTTCCCTCAGTTATAAGAAATGTTGTGGGTAAGAAAATACTGATATTTTGTTTTGGAGAATTGTGTTTTCAGGATGTTGAGATAGGAAACCTGTGGGTAGAGAGTCAGAATATTATAGGAGCTTTTCAAAGTTAAGGTAAGGGAAATATGCTATGCTAGGGTTTTAAGACTATTAACAGAATTTTCATAGATACATATATACCACTTATTATGTAGTTTCTATAAAATAAATGTTTTAATGTTGTGTGGCCTGAGTAGATACTTATCCGATGTAGATTTATGTAGATTTTATTCAGTTCAGTATATCATAGTTTCACAGAATGCTATGTTTTCCTGAATACCGTAACACACAGTTTATAAAGACAGATTATTAAGTTATAGCATCGAGATGCTATAGTTATTTAGATTTTTTTTTCAGTACTTATAGTACAGAATTATAGCGTTATGGTTATTTTGGAAACATAATGAAAATAGCAAAGGTATATATATATATAGATGTACTTATATAGTATCAGATCCCTGTGGAGTTATTACAGACAGATACAGTTTACAGAGCACAATACCGTTGCTAGATATAGATAGAGTGCAACCACATATCTCAGATAGTGTGTTGGTACTGTCAGCTGTGCTCAGAGAGTATGCAGCTCCCCAGTTCACTGGGTTGAGGGGGCCGCTTTGATGAGGTAGCAGCCAGTCCCGCGCTTAGGAGTGGATGCAGTTTGGCCGGGCTGAGGTAGTGTAGAGTATGATGACTTACCTGGAGGGCCGACCAGGTTAAGTCCCGCGTAAGGGCCGCACAACCCTGTCATGAGGGGTCAAATCATGACATACAAAGTACCAAGGAAAAGAACACAGCTATATATATATGTATACAATTTTATAGTTTTTATTGTATGTAGTATGTTATAGCAGTATGAATAATAGAAAGTTCAGATGATATAAATGTTTTAAGCTTTTATACATATGTTTAATAGATTTTCCAGATCATGCAGTTTTAAATATTATTATTATAATTTTATAACTCGGTCGCCACACACTAGTAATAGTATATTTCCACTTACTGAGCGTCGACTCACCCCATTACTTTAACATTTTTCAGGTGAGCCAGTTAGGCGAGTAGATCAGGCTCGCGGATAGAGAGTGTTTGGTCACCCTGGTTATAGGGTGAGTTTTTGACAAAGTTGTGTATATTTTTGAGTAGATGATGCTGGAAGGGTATTTTTGTATGGCTACGGAATTTAGATACTGGATTCTGATGTTGTTTTGTATAGTATATATATTTGAATGGTTGTATGATTTATGTTTCCGCAGCTTAGGTATGGATGTAGATACAAAGATATATATATATATATATATATATATGTATATATAATGGATAGAATTTTGAGGATGTTACACGTACCATGTGGCCAGGTCTCCCACAACGATAACATACACCTCTTCTTACCTGGCACTCCCCCAAATGATGTCTCCGATACCTCTGACACTCCGGGTAAGTCGGTGTACCTTGATTCCCACGAGGTCTTACCATATGCCTCTAATCTCCCTATCACAACCTCCTCTCCATGGACCCCTACTGGAGCCAGCTTGAAAACTCTGAGATGCCAGCCCCTTCCTCTGACTTTGAGCTGCTAAACCCCTCTGAATACCACTCTCAATGATCGCAGCTCTATCTACAACTTCTGTGAATGTCTGAGCCCTGAAACCAATCACCTTCTCAAACAAGTTCTGCCTCAGTACCTCTTCAAACTTCCTTGCCTTTTTCCCTTCATGAGGTGCTAGATGCGGAGCAAAACATGACAACTCGATAAACCGAGCTGCGTACTGGGATACGGTCATTTGCCCCTGTACCAAATGCATAAACTCTACTGCTTTCGCACTCTGAACAATAGTAGGAAAATATCGCTCGAAGAACAGCTCCTTGAATCGGTCCCACGTCACTGGAACTGGAATCGGCCTTTGCTCCTCTATCAGAGGTGCTGATCTCCACTAGCGCTTCGCCTCCCTTGTCAGTTTGAACGCCGCAAACACCACCTTTTGCTCATCTGTGCAAGGAAGCACAACCAACGTCTCTTCAATGTCCTAGACCCAATTCTCAGCTACAATCGGGTCATCTCCTGCCGCGAAGGATGGGGGCTTCATCCACGTAAACTGCTCAATTGAACAGCCACGCTCCCTAGAGCTCCTGACCATCTTAGCCATCACCTACTGAGTGACGCTACACAGTACAACATCTGTATCTCCTCCACCTATGCTGGAAGGTCCTGTCCTATCCTCCCTAGAATTCGTGTCATTGCTTCCTCGGTCCATCCTGAAAATAGGAAACACACTTAAGTATCCCATCTCCTACACTGACCTATCTTATACCAATTCAAAATGAACTGCCTTCCCTGACCTTAACTCAATATCTAGTTCTGTCACTTAGACACATGACCCAACAATAGTTTACTATGGTTTTCTTGAAATCGTCACCCCAGGAAAAACACAGAAACCACCATAGTAATCCTGTACCCAAACACAGAACAAACCACAAATCCTTTTCCTATACTCTGGTATTACTTCTGCTACACTCTAAAGTCTATAGAACCTAACAACCAAGGCTCTGATACCAAATTGTAACAACCTGCTTATTTAATTGGGGGGTTTTTTTTTTTTTTTCATATACTATGAAATTTATAATACACTGATACCAAACTGGATTAAACCTAACCATTAACTTAAGCAGCGAGAAGCGAAATCAAATAAACAAAACCATATATAATTATATACAATACCAGAGTGCTAAATCATTTTCCAAAATATACATATATAATTGGTTCCTAGAAATATCCCCAATTGGCTGGGGCTATACAAAATACTCCCAAAAATACTCACTCTAATATCAGGGCAATACCGAGGCCCCTTTATCTGCGAGCCTGATCTACTTGCCTACCTGGATCACTTGAAAAATGTTAAAGTAATTGGGATGAGCTAATGTTCAATAAGATGAAATATGCTATTGCTAGTGTGTGGCAGATGAGTTACAATATTATGAAAATCTATTTCTATAAAATCATGTATAACTGGATCTGTAAATACAGTACAAGTGATAGAAACCACCACCATTTCCATGTTGCTTAACATATCAATATTTTAGGTTACTATTTAAAATACTTCTAATGTACATAAATATATTCTTTGTCTTTGTAAATCTGTATATACATAATAATAACTGAAAATTTTCCTGTGGATAACTGTGTGTCATGATTTAAACCCTCATGACAGGGTTGTGCGGCCTATAGGCGGGATCTACCCTAGCTGGCAGACCAAGGTAAACCACTATACTCCCTTAGTCAGATCGGCCACTCCTCAACCCATATCTGATGGGGAGCCTTTCCACGTCAGGGCACGATCGATCTGCTACCACATATTATCTAAATAGGTGGTTGCACTCATAACTGAAATATCTGTAGCTACGGTATCGTGCTTTGTAACTGTATGGTCCAACAGGGTCTGATACTATATAATACATATCTATATACAACTATCTGATTTACCATGATTCTGAAATAACTGTATTTACCATGACAATAAAAAAAACTTTAACTGTGTCAACTGTGTTTCTGAACTGAATTATAATCTGTAAGTCATGGTACTGGAAACAGTATAATCATGGTACTGAGAACTGCATAATTATGGTACTGAAAACTGTATAATCATGGTATTCTGTGATTACTATAAAAGATAACCACTGGCTGTTTATTCTGTAAAACATTTCCTGAAAATACTGTAAAACATGTTTCTTTACTATACCCATATTCTCAAGCCACACAGAAATTTTAAACATATTATACATTAATAATAAACTGTATAAATTTCTATCATGAATAATCATCTGATAAAAACGTATAGTTTATACTGAAACATAGTAAAATTGCCTAACATAACATATTTTCCTTACCTGATTACTGAAAAGCCTCTATGGTATACTGACCTAACACCCGCAAGGCTTCCTACACAACACCCTGAAAATAATATTTGCCAGAATAGAATATCAATATTTCTTTGCCTACATCATTTCCTATAACTGTCAGAAGGTCAAAAATTGACTAAAAGGCATTACCCTGAATTTGGGATGAATTCCAACTTCGTTTTACCAACGATCCGCTCCAGCAGACTTGAAAAGAATTTCGCCAGAAACGTCGTGGTGGCCTCAGATTGTCGATCCGACGACTGACGGGGCCAGAATTGAAGAGAGAAGAGGGAGAGGCCGTAGGGGAGAGAGAGAGAGAGAGAGAGAAGAGAACGGTGCTGATTTTTGTGATTAAAATGAGTTTAGGGCTTTTTATACCGCGGGCTTCATTGATGAGCCACGTCATCTCGTTGACGAGTCCTTAAGTAATTTTGTCAACGAACGTTACCCTTCGTCGACGAAATTCAGAGTAGCTCAAATTCTTCTCTCGGTATTTTCTCGTCGACGAGATGGGACCTCATCGATGAGGTCCTGAAGAACCCTCATTGACGAACCCCTGTATTCATCGACGAAGTTCATTGACGAGGCCTGAAAATTTCTTGAAATTATTATTATCTCCAAAGTGCAATGTCGTCGACGAACGCTCCACGTTCGTCAACGAAGTCTATTGCCTCCTTCTGTTCCTGTTTCCATTTTCCTCTCTCGTTATTATTTAAATACTATTATTCTTTGGGTCACTACACCTTGTGAGTGTAGGACCAGTATACGATAGGGGCTTTTCGACAGTTTGGTAAGGGAAACATGCTATGCTAGGAAAACCTAGTATGATTTCTATAAAGTTTATGTTTTTACCAGATTATTATTTAGAGTAGAAATTCATGCAACTTATTATTGATGTTAAAATATTTTAAATTATTGTGTGGCATGAGAGCATAAATACAGTATAGAAACATGTTTTTACAGTATTTTCAAGAATATGTTTTATAGATTATACAGACAGTGAAATGTGTTTATAGTATCTTTTAGAATACCATGATTTTATAGTTTTATAGTACCATGACATACAGATTTATAGTTTATCTCAGAAAAATACAGTTGATATAGTTACAGATTATTACAGCGTCATGGTTTGTACAGTTATTACAAAATCATGATAAAACAATTAGTTGTATATAGAAACGTATTATATAGTATCAGACCCTGATGGAACAGACAATAGAGCACGGTACTGTAGCTACAGATATACAGATATTCAGTTCAGAGTGCAACCACTTAACTCAGATAGTAAGTGGTATGAGGTCAATCGTGCCTAGTTGTGGACAGGCTCCCCATCAGATATGGGTTGAGGAGGGGCGATCTGACTGAGGAGTATAGTGGTTTACCCTGGTAGGCCAACCAGGATAGATCCAGCCTTCGGGCCGCACAACCCTGTCATGAGGGGTTAAATCATGACATACAACCATCCAGGAAAATATTCTCAGATATTATGGTATTATCAGATTTTCTGAAATAGTAGTATTATTATGAAAAGTAATTTTATACAGTTTGACATGTTAAATTATGTAGCTAAAGGTTTTATAATATGTTATGTAGTATCAGCATTTTCAGATTTAGTTATTTGTACTACTCTTAACTCTGATAAATTTTTACAGATCCATATCTTAGTAGCCACATACTAGTTATAGCATGTTTTGTCTTACTGAGCTTTGGCTCATCCCAGTATTGAATTATTTTTCAAGTGAGCCAGTTGGGCGAGCGGAGCAGGCTCGCAGATAGAGGAGCTGTTAGTCTGCCCTTTTTGAGGGTAAGTATTTTGGGGTTCAATTTTGTTAGCCTTGGTATTAGTAAGAGTAGTTCTTAAGAGTACGGTGAAATATGTAATATTTGTGGAATATTTAGACACTTTGGTATTGTATATATATAAGGTTGTATTTCATGTTATTTGCTTTCCGCTATGTAGGAAATTGTTTTAATTTAAAATAGTAGAGAATTTATCTTTATAAGGAGGTCGTTACATTGGGTGCTGCCAAGAGTATTCTTGGGTTGGAGATTCGCAAGGATAAAGTTGTAGAAAGATTGAAATTATCTCAGGGTGACTTTGTGGTCAGTAAGGAGATTGAGATTATCTTAGGGTAGCTAAGTGGACAAAACTATAGGGAGATTGTGGTTAATTATCTCATGTTGGTTTTGTTGATTAGGTGTTGGAGAGGTTTAGTATGGTTGATGTTAAATTAGTCACCAGTACATCATTGACAAATCTAAGTAAATAGTCCACTCAGTACTCAAGGACAGATGCTGATGTTCAGGATGTGTCAAAGTTTCCTATGCTAGTGTAGTTGGGTACTTTAGCGGGTAACAGAGGGATCCGTTAGTTGTGAGGTTCGCAGATGGAGGCTACACAGGGGACTTGGATGACAGGGGGCCTACAATAGGGTATGTTGTGGGAAGGCCTAATTGTTGGAAGTCCAGGGTACATTATCAGGTTGCGCTAGTTACAACTAGATTAGAGTTCTTAGCAGTGGCTGAGGTTGTCAAGGTAGCTTTGCGGTTTAAAGGATCGTTCAAGGAGCTAGGTGTTCAATTAGGTAGAGTTCCTATTACCATGGTCAAGTTAAAGCATGGCTTGGACTTGGTTTACGTCTCTAGGTATTAGATGGGAGACGAGTGCCAATCTACTAGCCCGGGTGGAGTAGCAGGGTTATGCTTTCGGATTTCTCCTAAGTGGTGAATATTCGCCAAGGTGGATATTGTTAGGGATGTGACTCATATTTTGAGTGGAACGCATGTACCGGGGAAAGCACCGTGAAGCGAGGGACAAAGAAAGAAGTTTGTAGGGTGCAACCTTGAGGTCAAACCGTTGACGATTTCAGGTAGTGCTGCAGGGGTTTTCCCCTCAACTTCAAACCGTCGATGGTTTGGCTTAAACCGTTGACACTTTTGCTCGTAGATGTCATGGTTTTTCGAATCCAAGATCAATAGATTGGGAGTTTTTGGAGGAATTCCCTCCTGGGGATCACTACACAAGTGTTTTAGATATACTAGAGGTCTTCTGTACACATTAGATTAGTATATAATCATTATTATGTATCCCTTATATTGATTAAGCTTCTTGTAAGCTGCATTGTGATAGTGAAAAACAGCTGTTGCTCCCATAGATGTAGGCAAATTGCCGAATAACCATGTAAATTCTTGTGTTTTGATTATTGCTTTCATTGATTCATATTGTTGAGTGGTTGCTTGCTTTGTATAGTTCATCATCGAGTGCTTACTTGCTTGTTTCATTGATTGTTCGTGAGAGTTCGTGTGAGGTTTTCTGCTGTGCACACTCGACATTGACAATTGGTTTCGATATGAGTATTAGACCCAGGTAATTGTTGGTGTGGTGAACAACAAAAGATCAACAGGTGATTATTAATATTTGATCGTCGAGATCGTCGAACAATAGAAACTTGATTGTTGATTTGTCACTAATTTTTTTTTTCCTCCAAGTCCAGTTTGAGAAGCCAATGTAAGGTCTCGGGGTTAGGTAAAACACTGACGCCCTTCATATCATGACACGTGTTTATATGTATAGGACTTGGACCTATGGGTTGATTAACCATATTTAAATAGTACTTAAGTTGAAACTTGTTACTGAACTCACAATATATTATTTTTAACGAGACCCAATGATTATTTTGGTCTGTAAAAATAATTGATCAAACAATATTGTATTTTTGTCCAGTTAAATCAATTTTTTAGACATTTATAATTTTTTAATAGCAACAGTCTATACATGATGCATCGGTTTTTTACGGTGGGGTTAATCCTCCTATTATAAAACAACACAACACTATCTCAACATTAAGATGTTTGTTTTTGAACAAATCCCCCAAGTAAGTTCTTCTATTTACGTTACTTTTCACCTGCAAGCCCTAGCGCAAGGAAAGTGAAAGCTAAACTTACAAATTACGCCTAATGATGATGGGCCAACAAGAAAGCCCCACAAAGGCACCAACCCTACGGCGAGGGAGCTGAAAGTTGAAACGAATGGGTTGAAGGGTGGCATCCCATGTTAGTCCTCTGCACTTCGTCCATGAAAGTCAAAAACCACGAGGACAAGTTGACAACCAAACCCACCGCGCCCACCCCTTGCGTTTGAACCTTCCCATGCCTTGCAAGTTGGGATGTCAAGCTACCTTTACCCTTGAAAAAGAAAACTAGAATATAAAATTACTAATCAAGCTCCATGAATGCTGCCTGGATGGCTTGCTGGTTGAGAAATATTATATTAGATTAAAAATCATGTCTGTTTTCTAAATGCTATACATGTGACAATCCTACTTGTTATATATTTCATATTAATTAATGTATGTGAGATCCATTTGGCACGTATTTAGCATCTAAAAGAAAAAAATATACACAGATACGTCAAGGGATAGCCCCGTATATGATTTCTTATATTGTACCATCTAATTATGTTGAATCTTACACAACCAATTATGTTCTTGGATTGAAGTTTCTTTTATTTTTTATAATTATTAAATATTTAGGAATTTGATTGCTTTTTAAAAAAAAGATGAGATGCATTTAGCCAGATATTATTCATGTGTTTTATCTTTCATCATTTTGTCGAAAAAATTTGTAAGTTAAAATTTAGATTTTTTCATTTTGACATCTTTAATTTCATTATTATCTTTTTGAGTTTAGGAAGATAGCCTTTAATAGTAGTATATTTGGTTATCTAAGTGCAGACATCTCATTTTGGTCATAATTGATAATATTAATCTTAGAAAGGGGCAAATTTTAAGCTTATTTTATAAGTAATCCACGCGTTGAAGTGTGTGGCTTCAATTTTGATCGGTTTTGGATAATTTTGATCTCTTAGGTTATTGAGTTAGCCTCTAAGGCCAAAACCTAATCCTAAGACTCTAGTTTGCCAATAAAGAAAACTTTGGTGTTATCTTTTAAGGGACCAATCTCGAAGCATTAGAGAAGAGAGTTAAAGATGGAATTTTTCCTTTACATCGAAATGTTATGATCCTTACAACTTCAAATTAGTTGGTTTGTATATTCTTTATGGTTTGTATATTCTTTATAACTTACAACTCTTACTTCTTATTCCAAGATACAAAATTGTATTTTTGGGATTCCTCATATATGATTATAATTTTGTCCCATATTTAGATCGTAACTCCCACATAATAGTTTAACTATTAATTAAAAATACCAAAATACCTTTTAATTTTGGATAGACCTCTCTCTCTCTCTCTCTCTCTCTCTCTCGCTCTCTCTCATAATTGTCTAAAGAATTATAGAAAACAAAATATTTTTCTTTCTCAATATGTTCTTCTACATAAACATGAGCGTACTTGATCTTAGATCAAGACTCTGCGCATGTGTGTCATGAGAGAGAGAATGAGATTTGGTACTCACCATGTAGACACATTCTAGACAAGAAAGGATTTATAATTAGGTTTGTTGCAAAGCTTTTAAAAAGCTCAATCTTATGCAAGCAAAAATTAAAATGTGTTTGATAATGAATGTCTGCAAATTAAGCAGTAGAAATGACATAATGAACCATAGCTAAGAATCAAGATCCTTAAAGATAATTGAATGCAATTAGAGAATTAAAAATAGAAGAAAGGAGTGTAGTGAACAAAGATTTTGGATATGAAGTATATGACAACCATCCTCTTCCTCTTCCTCTTATGAAGAGGGTTTTTTCCTCTTTTACAAAGAAATGAAATGCAATGGAGAGGGTAAGAAAGAATGGGAAGGAGATTGAGAGTCAGAGAAGACTATAAATTGTGGGAGGGGATCCTTTTGATCTTTTGGTTTTTTTTTTTAGCTAGTCAAGGCTAGATGCTCGGGGAGCAATTGGCTAGCCTTATCCTACATAAATTGGATAAGAGTTCCTCTATTAGCTGTTTCTATTCTACTTGTGTGTTGTTTCAACTAGTCTGGCCTATCCTATAAACCAAATGCACCCTAAGAAATATTTCAATGATACCTTCATTTTGTAGATCTTTAGTTTGAATACTAAAGGATTGTAGAAAATAGTATTAAGTAGAAGTAGAGCTACCTCTTGTTGTACAATACAAACTTAAATGAGTTTACAATCAACTAAAAAGAGTTTATTAATATAAATAATTGTAAGAAATAAAATTTTTAAATAAAATTTATAATTCATTGATTATTGTTGCAACCAAAATTGAACAATTTTCACGAATCGATCCTTGATCATGACCACCTGAAAAGAAACAAATAAAAGTGGCTTGGAGGACCTGAGATGTACTCCGAGGCACCTCTCAGATGCCTAAGTAAGGGATGAACTTGAGAGGTTTTTATGTAACAGTAAAGTGTGTTAGGATGAGATATCTTAGCCTCTTCTCAAAATTCCTATTTATAATGATGGAGGTTGACCCAAGGGTGTAATGCATTTATTGGCGAGTTATGGTGAAATGTGTGAATCGCTCCGGTTTTTACCTCGTTGGCGTGAATCGCTCTACTTTTAATAAGGCAGGCGTCAATTGCTCCGATCTGGTGATTGACTTGGGCAGTAACTACCCTCATAATGTTGTGCTTTGGTCTCTTCTAGATATGTGATATATTTAGGGTATATCAGTTGCCTCCCCTTAGGTTCGAATTTTTGAAGCTGGCTTCCAAAGTTCGTAAGTTGTTGTTTTTTTTTTTTTTGTTGAGCAACTCTTCTTGAGGCATTTTGGCCTGTTTGTGGCTTAATGAGTCGTGTTCTTCTTTTTTGTCGTTTTTGGCCTAATGAGTTGTGCTCATATTTTAGGCCATTTCTAGGCCTCATGAGCGTTGCTCGTCAGTTGAGTCGATTCTTCGTTGCCTAATGAGCTGTGCTCATTTTTTGGGCAGTCTTCTGGCCTCACGAGCATTGCTAGTTAGTTGGGCCGATTCTTCTTTGCCTAATGAATTATGCTCATTTTTTGGGCAGTATTTTGGCCTCACGAGCGTTGCTCGTCAGTTGGGCTGATTCTTCCTTGCCTAATGAGCTGTGCTCAATTTTTGGGTAGTTTTCTGGCCTCACGAGCGTTGCTCATTAGTTGAGTCGATTCTTCTTTGCGTAATGAGCTGTGCTAATCTTTTGGGCTATATCTTTAGTAATATTTTGGTAATTTATGATGTCGGGATGGTTGTTCAATTCGATAGGTTCTTACATTTTTTATTTCATTAAAGTTAAAGATGTGAGTTCTAGTATTTTCAATATCAGTTAGGATTCGAAATAGGTTCAGGATGGATTTGTTTCAAAGGGTTTGGACGTGTATGCACCAAGTGTTCGATCATTTGCGGCAAAGGGAACTGTAGGTGAGCATGCAATGTTATAGATTTTGTAGACTATTTTCATGTCATCTGTGTCATCTGTGGGGTCTATAAACTCAGATTATTCGATTGTATCCCAATTGATCCATGAGTCCCATGTTGGATTTTTTGGACATGGGGTTGTGAGTGTAGTGGCAGATTGAAGTTTAAGATTGAGATCTGCGAGATGTTTACCATTGATGATGATGATTTTGTTACTGTTTGTTTTGATTATGGTGTGGATTGTTTAGATGATTGGGCTCTAGGTGCTTGATAGAATGTCACTAAGGAGCTCGATTTTGCTGTTTGAGGTTTTTTCAATTGCAGTTGCTACAATTGTGCAATTTCAGGTTGCGTTGCAATTTCAACTCAAATTTTCAATTGCAATTCCAAATTCACTGTTCAGAGCATTGTTCAGTGCACATGAATGTGTAAGAGTCATTATTGCCAACCCCATGGTGCATTCGGCCAACCCATTGGAATTTCAAATCTTGGTTTTGTTTATTTAACTGGCAGTGCAGCTATCATGACCCCACTATGCATTTAGTGCATAGGTCATTGTTCCATCAATTAAATAACTTGAATATTCTATTAATTATTATTAGTCATTAAGGCAGAGCTCTTCAAGCGTTGAAACTGTAGCTTCTATTTGTTTTTTTTTAGAATTATTATTGTATGATGAAAAAAAAATCATACCTTGAGAATAGGCATGTTGGCTACATAAATTTTGTGCATAGAAACATCAATTGTAGTCGGATTCGAATTAGATCCGAAATTTCCCAATATCGCAAGCTGGGTGCCGGTTATTCGTCCGTCAATTTTCTTACTTGGCTTCTTCAACGTGAGCAAAGCACCATTGACGTCCTTAAACATGAAAAACCCGTACCCTTTACTTTTCTTGGTGACCTTGCCAAGGATCGCGACGGCTTCTTCGAGGTCACCATAGGTGGAGAAGAGATTGCGGAGGTTCTAGATGGTAGTGTCCCATCCAAGGCCGCGAATGAAGAGTTTGCGTTGGATAGGGTCCCGATCAGCGATGGATCGGACGGCGTCGAGTACGTCTAGGTGTCGAACAGCAGCATTTCGGACGATCTCAATTGAGCCAATGCATCGACCTTCAATTATTTGATGTAGTCATGATCAAGAATTGAAAGAGAAAACCTCTCAAGAAATTCCCACAAACAGCGCCAACTGTTGCAGGATAAAATGATGATGACCTGCGACGTTGCTCTCCGATCGCCAACTATTGCGGGATAAAATGGGGATGACCTACGACGTTACTCTTCGACTTCCGATGACCTGAAAAGGATGAAAACAAAGCAAGTTTGGAGGACCCAGGGTGTACTCCGGGGGGTCACTCCGATGCCTAAGTAAAGGAATGCTTTCAAGAGGTCGAATGCAATAGTAAGATTAGGTTAAAAGTGAATTCCCTTGACATGTTTGCATCACCATTCTTTCTAGTGTCAAAGTTTGTCCCTTGGGGTGATCTGTTATTATGACGCGAAGACATGGATCGTTCCGGAGGTTTAAAGTGCCAACGTGGATTACTATAAGTGTTTAAGACGTCAGCATGAATCTCTCCTTTCATTATTGGATTAGAGTTAATTGCTCTTGCGAAAGGATTTACCTTGAGTAATGATTGTTGAGTTTTAACTTTCTTTTTGTAAGCTGGTATATTTAGGTCATATCAATTATAATTTTTTTTTACAAAATTAAATATTAAAATATCACATCTTCTAATTGATAATTATTAGATTTTTATTTCATGAATGACCTATCATAAATCTTGGTGATGGAGAAGAATAAAACAAAAGGTGGGGGAATATGGTACGAACGTGTAATATTCATTGAAAATGACTGCTTTGGCTCAGATACCTAAAGCATTAAATAAAGGTGACCCTCATGCTCAAATTAACCAGACCTAAATTCAACCTAAAGTACTTTTGGTGTCATGATTGTGGTGCATCCTCCCAACCATGTTTCATGTCCTACTTTCAAACTATTTGTTTATTTATATGTCTTTTCAATATATATAATTGAAAATGATTTTCTGTATTTTTTTTTTTTAATTTTGTTTTGCTTTAATAGCATCATCTCTTGCTATGCAGGATTCTATTAATTCAAATATATTTATTATTTAATTAATAATAGCTCATATAGTTAATATTTTATCTAAATTTTGATAATAGAAGTCTAACAAATATTACTAGATCAATAATACACATTCAAATTGTTCTAAATTAATAATCATCCAAAATATTCATCATTTATTGATTATACTAGGTAGTGTTTGGAAGCATACATTTCAAGTCATAAATTTAAAATTTTTATGTCGATTTATTTAAAAAGGTTAATATAATCTTATACTACATTTTGTCCAAATCTACACAATTTAAATTTAAGATTTAACATTTTATCCAAATAAAAAATGTAGGACACTTACATTGATGTAAATATGTCCTATATATAGGACTTTGTACAAGGTATAGTTTATTACAAATTCAAATACAAATTCAAAAGTATTTAAATACTAAATAAAAGAGATTCTAGACTATCAAATTCAAATACAAATTCAAACGTATTTAAATACTAAATCAAGGATATTCTAGACTATCAAATACAAATAGATATTCAAGTAATACAATCTAAAGAATCCTAGGTTGCCGCATATAATCGGATATTCGCAAATCTTTAACTGTTAGGGTTCTCGGCAGTTCAATAACAGGTGTAACTGTCAACGGTTTGGTGAAACCGTCGACAGTTTGAGCAATCCGTCGAAACAATCGTCGAATGGTTTATTGAAACCATCGATGGTTTGCTAGAAAACTGAGTAATTTCTTTAATAAAATGCATGGTTAGTAAAATTGAATCCAAAAAAAGAAGGTAGAAATTAAATCATAATGATGAAATACAAGTTTATTCAACAACATCCCTAGATTTTGAAGTTGAGAAAATGATGTTGTGTTTGAAAATATACATATATGTATGTGTAAAATATTTCATTGTAACATTTGGCTATTGAAATTGAATTGATGTAAGATTGAAATACGATAAGAATGGAATCAGTGTTCATGTACCATTGTTATGTGAATAAAATGAAAATAATTCTAATTCCAAGAATACCATAATCAAGGTAGGAACACAATCATTGTTTGAATGACTTATTTCATTTGGTTGTTATCACATACATAATAGTTATGAGAATTGTAGTTTCAATTCCTTCTTAGTATTTGATATTATCGTAGCTAAAAATTGGCCAAATTATTTGGATTAACCACGACCTCGATCACTTGTTAAGAATTAAAAAAAAACAAAAAACAAAAAGGAGACTTGAAGGATCCGGAATGTAATTTGGGAGATCACTTTGATACCTTAGTTAGTGAATTTGGAAAGATTGTATGATTGCAATAGTAAGAGAATGAGTAAGAATGACGTGTTTTACCTCTTCCCGAAGTGCCCCTTTATAATTGTTATGACCTTCCTTCAATTGACTCCCTCATTAAGGAGGGGCTATAAGAGAGTTATGAACTTTAATTAGATTAGTAGATTTTTATTCTAACTTTTATTGGGGGTTAAAAGGGCTTCATTAGCCCTTTTAATTATCTTTTAATTTCAAGTCTTTATTGGCATATTGACTTTGTGCAATGGTCTTATCACTACCCTTTGATTAAGGTGTACATTTTATACTTCATCAGTTATTCCCCACTCTTTAAAGAAAAATGTCATAATTAAAGTTTTCAGTCTACCTATAAATTCTAAAATAAACAAAATATTGTAGAAAAGTCTAAAAATTCTTGAAGAATTTTATAAGTTGTCTTAAAATTCTAAGAAAGTTAGGTAGCTTCTTTTGTCTAATTTTTGCATGTTTGGTGTATTTACAAGAATATTCTTGTCTAATTTCTATAGTAATGATTACAATGACTGCACGTCTCTTATAGCACGTGTGTGTATGGGTGGGTCATCTTAGGTCTCTTGAAGTGAAATGAACTTTGTGCTCTTGAATAGACTGCTTTCAAATAGTGTAAGAACCCGAACCTGAAAAACAGAAGAAAATAAATATAAAAGAGAGGAATAAAGGAAAATAAAAGAAAAAGAAGGAATTTGCTAAGTTAAAGCCCAAACCAATGACGATTTTGCAAGATGGAAGAAAACCGGCGCGGATTTTGGGTTAACTGGGCGAGTCAACCACAAAACCAGCCATGGTTTTGTGGGAACAGGGGAAACTGGCGCCGGTTTCTCCTGGGCCTACTCACTTAAAAATAGAAGTGAGCTCATTTTTTTAAGAAATTCAAAAATCATGCTCTTTTGAGCTCGAGTTTCTTGTGTCAAAAGGTTCCTACGGGCTCCCTCGTGCTCTCAGATCATTCTCTTCTTTTCTGGCTTGCTGAATTTTGCAGTTTCACCGGTTCGAAAAGCTAGGGTTTTGAGTTTTCGCTCCGTTTAGGTTTTTGTTTCGAAAATAGGTAAGGGGATTAAGTTAATGCAGCATTTTAGTGACTTTGAATCGTACGAAATATTTTTGAAGTAGGAATGAATGGTGGAAAGCTCGGTTTGATCTTGCAAACCATTTATACAATGTTTTTATGATTGCCTATGGGTTATGTTTCAATTATGGAAAATAGTGTGGCGGTTGAATACTATTTTGAGAGTGATGAAAATAACAGAAATGAGAATGTTTGTAAAATACTAAACTGTTTGCAAGCATATTAGAACTATTTAAGAAATGTAGGGAGTTACGAGAGGGCCAAGGGCCAAGTTTTTCCAGACGGTCGAAGGCTCGAGTTTTATTCAGCGGCTGAGAGCCGAGTTGTAACAGAGGGCTGAGGCCCAAGTTTGTATTAAATGGCGTGAGGCCAGAGTTTATAAAATGACATACTTCATGTGAAATGAGTTTAAAGTACAGTTTTAATTACTTAAATTGCATGATATGATTTAGGAACCCTGAAGACCTATTTGTTATGAGCATGGTACCGTTGCTAGAGAGAGTTGCACCAGTTGACCGTGTGCACCCACACTAGACTCGAGAGTGGTGTTGGGTGGTCTTGCCGATTGACCTAGAGGTGTTACCTTCCTTGGAAGTACGTACTAGGAAGTGGTAAGACAATCGGACCCGCAAGCGAGCTTGCGGAAGCTTGCAGACGTAGTTAGCAGGGAGTGACTTGGTTTGGGTTGATCCCCCATATTTTAGTCCAGCCTTTGGGCAGCACAACCCTGACCACAGGGGTTTATACATAGCGTTTAGTTTCGGGGAGAGTCTTTTATGCATATCTGTGTATTTATGTAAATGATATATTGAAAAATGTAAATGATATAATTGTTTTCAATACTGATTTATACTGTGAGAAATGAGCAATGTGTATACATTCTATTTTCAGTTAAAAGAGAGATGTATGATTTTGTATCCACTAAAACGCATGTTGACCACACACTGTTATTAACTTTATCTTCCTTACTGAGAGGTGTCTCACTCCATTATATAACATATCTTTTCAGGAAATCATAGAGATCGAGTTTAACAGAACCAGGGGGTGGAAACTAGAATAGTTTCTTTTTGAGAGTGACTCTAAGAACTCAGATGTGAGTAGTTTATGTTGTAAGTCATTAGGCTTGTATTGTGGTCGTATGAATCGAGTTAGTTGGCCTATTATTTTGAGATGTAATATGAGAATGGAAAGACCTAAATGTATGTCGATGGTTAGACTCTAGTAATAGATTATGAAGAATATTTTATTTATTTTACTGTATGTTTTATATTATGAGATGATATCAAGTACACAAACGTCACTAAATTAGCACCTCGGGCCCGCTAGGGGTTCAGGGCATTACAAATAGACACAAGGGACCATTAAATTAAGTAATGAGAACTATTAAACGAAGGTCACCTAACCATAAGGTGATAAGGTGAACAAGCATTAGACAAATTTGTCAACTATAATAAATTGAATCTTTAAACTCTTCCCTCTCTATCTCTACTTATCTCATCTAATCTAAACCCTTTCACCTTTATATATCCTCCCCCACCCTTCTACAATTTCTACAAAATTTTCTACGATTCTCATTATCTTCATCCTTCCCCTTCTAACAGAGTTAGCACAAAGAGTCTGTTCATAATCCATTCACCATATTCCCATCTCAATCCACATCTTCCCTTAAAATGTATTTGATTTCTTATCAAGCACCCACATCCTATCATCCTATCTTAAATCCCTATCTAAGAAATAAATATATAAATAAATGAAACACACTCAAATCAAGAAGCAAACTATGTTGATAAAATATCATGGAACAAAAAAGTTGCCCAACTTAGATTTGCAGCGAGTGAATTGCGTCACCGCCCACTCCATAGCACAACGTCATGAAGACACTGCACTTGGAAGAAGCAGCATTCCGGAAGGTCCGAGAGACCGGCTGCCATCCCATCACCTTTCCCTATAGAATAAAAAATGAATTAATTTGGGAAGTCCAGCAGAATGGACAGATCAAATATCATGAGGGGGGTGGAGGCTGCATCCACATCTTCCCACATACAACCTCTCCCATGACATAACCCTTTATTATTTATTTATTTTTTGTCAAGCTTTGATGTATGATATTAATATTATATATTAATATTAAGTTTTATTGTTTCTTCGAGTAAAACAAATTGCAGGCTTTGTAGAGTAGAGTGCTCTCCTTCGTTCATCAATAATAACACTACTTATTTGGCAGTGGACCTAATTCATGCATATCTTTTTGCATACCTCATCATGTTTGTCTTTTCCTTTGAAAGAAAATTTTTAGAAGATTTGAGTTTGTTTTCACTTAATAGGCTTAGAGTAGATGTTAGATCCATATCAAAAAATTTTAGGTAACTATTTGAAATTCCTTTTCTATTATTAGTGTAGTACAAGGTTCACTTTGAGGCTTACACAAATATTTTTAAAATTTAAGGCACGTATCGATTAATATGTTTGATGATAACATTGATAAGTGTTTGGATTAGAACCATTAGGTACAACCCAATTTAGTATTAATTTTTTTTAGAAGGCCTAAGTTTTATTTTATTTTATTTAAGACTCATTTCTAGAAGCCCATTAGGATTGATCATTTATGAGAACGATGCACTACTGGAGAGAATTTGAGGAGAGGCAAAATAGTGCGGTAGTTTTGAAATAGAGAGGAGGTGGAGAATTTCAATTAGAGTAGTTTTGCTCAAGCGGTCAATCAGAGAGTCATTTTTGATCCGATTTTACTGACATTTTGACAGAATGTTCAGGACTTGTCGACCATCAATCTGAACAGTGGAGATCTATATATTTTAAAGATATGGAGACCCAAGTTTAGTGGGTAGAATAGTAGTTGCATTTTGAGTGATCTCTTGCAAACTCCTTACTATTTATTTGTTTGTTTTGGTCTAAGTTTGTGAATATTTTATGATGTTTGAGTACTAGTAAATTTATCCTTAAATTATAGTAGAGTAATTTTTTTTTTTTTTTTTTTGAGTTTCATAGGTCCCATAATTTTTACCCTTCACATCGGAGAGGTTTTCCACGTTAAAATCGCGTGTCTTTATTGGGTGTGATTTTTCGTGTGCTTCTGGCAGGTTTTTAGTTGAATTTTTGCTGAGATATTGGTTATCATTGTTGGATATTTTTGCTCTTCACTAGTTTATTGGTATGAAAAGATTTATTCATTGCATTGGTTTCGTTTGTTGCCTTGTTTCTTTCCCAACAAGAACTAATCAAGAAGAATAAGGGAGCCTCAACCCGTTTACATGGTTTAAGTATGATCCACCAGTCCTTCATCCCTTTAGCAACAAGTAGTGGCAAACAATCTAAGCAAACAAAAATTTCAAAAATGTTGTACTTTATTTTTTCTTTACCTTGTATTTTTACTAAGGGTATTTTGGTCTTTTGAATGCTTATTATACTTTGTATGGATAATAATCCAAATCAACATGGATAAGGAGATAATGATTATAACCAGTCTAGTCATCTAGTACTATCCAATCCATTTCAGCCCTCTAAATTTTAACTAGCGAAACGATCTTATATCATACACATAGTCAAAAGATCTATTACTAAACTATATGGAAATAATTCAATATTTCAATTTTAAATTGAGAGAAGACGTGAGCGACCCTACAACTTCACTTTAATAAGTGAAGATAGAATGAACTTATATGTGAAATCAAATCAAAGATCTTCCATTACTAAACATCATTACTACTATGATTTGATTCATTTAAGCGAGAACTCTTAAATCTTATCAAAGGCATAAATTAATATATATCACTAAATAAAGTTTGGTAAAGGTGACCAAGTTCAATGGTTGGGAAATGCATTCATTGAGCTAACCCCATAAAATATGGGCTTAATTAGCAAAGTAGGAAATCTAGCACATCACACTTTGAGAAAGAACAAAGCGAAGTTCAAGAAAAAAAAAAAAAAAATAGCATAAAAAAGAAGCAATTATAAAGGAGTGGTGGTAGTTATTTAAAAAGTGGCAATTTGGGTAATCGGTGATTTTCAAAAATCAAGTTGGGACAACGACGGCATCCGGGCAGAACCATTCCCCTCCCTTTCCTCAAATTTCTTAGGCCCTGTTTGGTTCTCTCTTAAAGCTGAAGACAAAGTTGATGCATGCATGCATTGAACCTTGTACAAAATATTAATTTATAAGGAATACCGTAGCCATCACTAATGCATGCTGGTATATGTAGCAGTAGTCATAGTTTTCGCACGCAACCTCACAAGTTTTCTTTATCTTCTTTCATATATTTAATATTATATATTATTTTATTGGTTAGGGGGAGGGGACATTGATTCGGTGGTGCTCATGGGCTGTTTATTTTTATTTTTTAATAACTCGGGGAGCCACTATTACGTCACTTTAGACACTATGGTGCGACATCAAATCCCAAAGATGAAAGTCGCACCCATTGACGCATCCCTGATAATTCACTAGGATAAATTTTCAAAGAGATATCAAAACCCTGATATTTGAGTCACCAAAGTCATAAGTCGCTCTTACTATAAGTAAATTATTTTTAAAAGAAAATATTTTTATTTTTTGAAAGTAGAAATATATATATATATAGACACACACACACACACACGTATCAATATTGGAAAAAATTATTCTAATTATTAAGAAATAAGTATGAACATTTCTAATGAAATAAGTTTTTATACATAAATTGTGTAAACGTTTTTGTAAACTAGAATATTATTATCTTTGTTGAAAGTAATATCAAAATTTTTAAAAGAAGTGTAGTTTTATGTTATAAGATAATTTAGGAAATTTTTTTTGATAAAATAATATGTAGAAGTTATTCTTTAATCATAAAAAAGAACTTTCATTTGGCTAAGAAATATAAAAAATGAAATGACAGTAAGTATATAAATTATATAAATCATTTTAATTATGATAAAAATGCTTATATTTTAAAAATAAATCAATGTATCTTAAGGAAAGTATTTAAGTTCAACCGAAATTAGATAGAATATATTTATAAAATCTTTTTTTTTTTTTGATAATTTAAGTTCAAACATAAAGAAAAACTTTATTGGCTAGTAAAAAAAATAAACTAGCAGTGTATATACGTATTATTTATAAAAGCATGAATAGTGTAACTCATTTTGTAGACTAAAGAATATTACTGTAGATGTTTTAAAATGAAGATAAAGAATTTTGAAAAAATTTAAATTCAAAAAAATTAGGTAAATTTATATTTGGGAATTTTATTTTATATAGATTAAGATTTTTTCGAGATATCCTGATCAAGGTTGATATGATCGCCTTTTATAGACGACAATAGAGAGCATGCAGGATGAGATAATGTGTTTATAATTAATTAGCTAAGTCACAAGTAGTTTGTTACTTATCTAGGTACGATTAGGCCACCTAATTCCTATGGATCAATTGGCCTCTAAGATAAATCCTAGGTCCGAAGGATTTGCAGTTTTGATCCACATAATTAGAGTAAGGTTCAAGAGTACAGTTATGTGAGAGGAAGGTATTAACTCTTCTTATACATATGTTGTATGAATGATAATGATTAGCTTGTGATTAATTGTAATGACCCGAAGAACAATGATATTTAAATAATAAAGAGGGAGGGAAATGGAAACAAAAACAGAAGGAGGCAGCAGACTTCATTGACGAACGCTTTGCGTTCGTCGACGACGTTACACTTTGGACATAATAACCCGAAGGTTTTACACATGGTCTCATCGACGAACACAGGGAGTTCATGGACGAGCTCAGTCGATGAGAAGATACCGAGAGGGGTTTTTGGACAGTCTGAATTTCGTTGACGAGGAGGTAGGGTTCGTCGACGAAATTATTTAAGGACTCGTCGACGAGGTGACGTGTCTCTTCGACGAAGTGACGTGTCTTGTCGACGAATTCGGCTCTATAAATAGTGAAAACCCAGATTTTTAGATGAATTTTCAGCGCAAACTCTCCCTTTCTCTCCCTAAAATGCCTCTCCCTCCTCTCTTCGATCCTGGCCCCATTTCTCGCCAGATTGAAGATCTAAGATCACCATGAAGCTCCTAACGAAGTTCTCTACAAGTCTGCCGGAGCTGATCGTGGGAGAAGTTGGTTTGTAATTCATCCCAAGTCCAGGGTAATGCATTTTATTCAGATTATGCCTTCCTCATAGTTATAAGAAATGTTGTGGGTAAGAAAATACTGATGTTTTGTTCTGGGGGATGTTGTTTTCAGGGTGTTGAGTGGAGAATCCTGCAGGTGTAGGGCTGGAGTTCAGTGAGAGACTTTTCAGATTTAAGGTAAGAGAAATATGCTATGCTAGGAGATATACTTACGTTATAAAAAATTTCATATATATATATATATATATATATATATATGCATGTATACTAGATATTATATAGGATATGAATTTTTAAAGTATGTGTGGCCTGAGTACATGATATTGATATAGAGTTTTATGTAGTTTTTCAGTATTTCATGTTATACAAATATAGTTAGATAATTGCAGATTTTAGACAGACAGAATATGTATATATATATATATATATATATATATATATATATATATAGTTTTATTCAGATGATTATACAGACAGATATATATAACAGTATACATATATTTATTTAGAACAACATATGTAGTGTATATAGAAAGCTATGTTTTCCTAAATGTCATAACACTCATATTATACAGAAAGAAAGTACAGACAGATTATACAGTTATAGCATCAAGATGCTACAGATATTACAATATTTACAGTACATAAATATAGTGTTATGGTTATTTTGGAAATATAATGAAAATAGTATAAAGAGTATAGTATGTATATATATAGTATCAGATCCCTGTGGAAAGATTACAGACAGATACAGTATAGATACAAAATACAGAGCATGGTACCGTTGTTAATACAGATAGAGTGCACTCACATATCTCAGATAGTGTGTGGGTACCGTCAATTGTGCTCGGAGAGTATGCAGCTCCCCAGTTCGTTGGGTTGAGGGGGCCAGTTTGACAAGGTAGCAGCTAGTCCTGCGCCTAAGAGAGTATGCAGTTTAGCCGGGTTGAGGTAGTGTAGAGTATAGTAACTTTCCTGGAGGACCGACCAGGTTAAGTTCAGCCTACGGGCCGCAAAACCATGTCATGAGGGGTCAAATCATGACATACAGAGTCCTAAGGAAAGAGCACAATTTTATATATATATATATATATATATATAGTTTTACAGCTTTTGTCGTATATAGTATGATATAGCAGTATGACTGATAGAAAATTCTGATGATACAAATGTTTTAAGTTACAATACATGTGTTTTACAAATTTGCCAGATCATGTAGTTTTATATATATTAATGTTAATGTTATAGTTTTACGACTCGGTCACCACACATTTGTAATAGCATATTTCCACTTACTGAGCATCATCTCACCCTATTACTTTACCATTTTTCAAGTGAGCCAGCTAGGCGAGCAGATCAGGCTCGTGGATAGAGAGTTGACTTGCTTACCCTGGTTATAGGGTAAGTTTGTGACAGGGTTTTGTACATTTTTTGGGGTAGATAATACTGGAGGGAGTTATTGTATATGGCTATGGTCTATATGTACAGAATTCTAGTATTGTATAGTATATGTGGTTGTATGACTTACATTTCCGCCGTTTAGGTATGATTATATAGATGTATATAAAAAAAAAATGGAGAAATTTTGAGGATGTCACAGTTTGGTGTCATAGCAAAGGGGTAGTTACCCCCGATCCTCAGGAACTCTTGCTTATGAATGATTGTGGCGAAGTAAGACTCTCTGCCTGAGGGCTTACTGAATTGAGGGACGGCGATACGTAACGCCTCAATCTCAGTGAGTGCTCTGATAGGTACCCGTTGTTGCCACGGGCGCAAGGCTCATAAGGAAAGTGACAACGCCCGAGAGAGGGACATTACAGTTTGGTATCGGAGCCTAGGTTGCTAGGTTCTGTAGACTTTAGAGTGCAGTGGGAAATAATACCAGAATATAGGAAATTATTTGAGGTTTGTTTTGTGATCTTAATACAGGATTTCGTGGTGGTTTCCGTGTTTTTCCTAGGGTGACGACTTTAGGAAAGCCATAGTAAACTATCGACGAGTTATGTATTTAGGTTGTGGGATGTGATTTGGGGTTAGGATCAGGAGGGATGGTTAATAGAGAATTTGAGAATTTGGAGCTTTAGTTGAATAATTTGGGTCTATAAAGAAATATGACTCTGAAATGGTGTTTTATATGGTTGTAGGATGGACCTAGGAGGCAGTAGCGCTCATAACAGGGGTGATGATGGAGCGGGTTCTTCTAGCGCAGGAGGTGGAGATTCAGATGTTGTGCTACGTAGGGTGGCTCAGCAAGTTATGATTGAGATTTCTCAGAGCTCTAGGGAATAGGGAGGTTCACCTCCAGTTCAGGGGTGTACCACAGAGAAATTCATGAAGATGAATCCGCCAGCTTTTTCTGGGACGACTGACCCTATAGTTGCTGAGAATTAGGTGTAGGAGGAAGAGAAGATTCTGTCAGTACTTCACTGCATCGACGAGTAGAGAGTCTTATATGCTACATATAGACTGGCAGGGGAGGCCGAGAGATGGTGGTCAGCCACCAGACTTTTAGAGGAGTAGAGGGCTATACCAGTGCCGATGATCTGGGCTTGATTCAAGGATGTGTTCTTTGATAGATATTACCTTACCTCAGTCAGAGAGGCTCGAGTACAGGAGTTTCTGAGTCTGTCCCATGGGTCATTGACCGTCTAGAAGTATGTGACAGGATTTATTGAGCTCTCGCATTTCTGCTCGTATATCGTTCCCGATGAAGTAAAGAAGGCAAGAATGTTTGAGAGGAACCTAAGGCGTGATATTTACAAGCAAGTGGCATTACTGAGGATTTAGGATTTCTCAGAGTTGGTTGTCAGGGCTATTATAGCAGAGGAAAGTTTGCTGAGAGAGATTGAGATGCAGAGTTAGAAGAAGAGGATTGCACCCTCGAGTTTTCAGATGGGTCCTAGTCGAGGCCCTTGGAGAGGAGGTAGATCTGGCGGAGGCTAGAGGCAGATGGTAGAGCACGGGGGATTTCAGGGTAGACAACTTTCTGCCATTTGTCCTAGATACGGACGTAGGCACCCTGGTGAGTGCCGGTTGGGGGAGAATGTCTGTTATCGTTGTGGGAGGCCTGGCCATATGACTCGATCATGTCTGATGCCGTCGAATTATGCACATGCTCCTAGGCCGTTTTGAGGTGGTCATCAGGTGCCCCGCGGAGGCCAGCAGAGGAATACTGTGCCGGCGAGGGTATATGCGTTGACTCCGAGACAGCTGGAGTCATGGTTACAGGTATCCTTATTGCTTTACCATATACAATTAGTGTTTTGTTTGATACATGTGCCACCCATTCCTTTATATCGTCGGGATATGTGAAAATAGCTGGAATAGAGATATATCCATTAGATATAAAACTGTCTGTGAGTACGCCGATGGGGTTTGTGGTGAGATGTAGGAGGATACTTTGGAATTTTACAGTAAGTATTTAGGAGAGGGTATTATCAGCTGATCTAGTGGTTCTAGATATGAAGGGGTTTGATGTAATATTGGGTAGGACTGGCTAGCTACTCATCATGCCAGTGTAAATTGTTATAAGAAAGAAGTTATTTTCAGACCCCCGGGCGAGCAGGGATACAAATTCGTAGGTTCACGTGCACGTGCCTCACCACAGCTAGTGTCGGCTATTCAGGTGAGGAGACTGCTACAGGGTGGTTGCCAGGGGTATGTCGCATACATAAAAGAATTTCCAAAAGAAGAATTGAGACAATATGACATACCAGTAGTGAGGGAATTCCAAGATGTATTTCCAGAAGAATTGTCTGGTTTTCTGCCTGACCGTGAGATTGAGTTTACCGTTGATCTGTTGCCGAGATCTACACCAATATGGAAAGCACCATACCGTATGGCCCTAGTAGAGTTAAAAGAATTGAAAGAATAGTTACGGGAATTGCTGGATAAAGGTTTCATCAGTCCCAGTGTGTTGCCTTGGGGTGTGCCAGTTTTGTTCGTGAAAAAGAAAGATGGAACCATGAGATTGTGCATCGATTATAGGGAGATAAATAAATTGACAGTCGAGAATAAATATCATCTCCCCAGGATCGATGATTTATTTGATCAGCTTCAGGGGACTTAGGTTTACTCTAAAATTGACTTGTGGTCGAGTTACCATCAGGTGAAAGTTAGAGTAGAGGACATTTCGAAAACTGCATTTCAAACTAGATATGGGCATTACGAGTTCTTGGTGATTCCATTTGGATTGACTAACACACTAGTAGTATTCATGGATTTGATGAATCAGGTGTTCTGTCAATACTTAGATCAGTTTGTGGTTGTGTTCATCAATGATATACTGGTCTATTCGAGAAGTTTTGAGGAGCATGAGCATCATTTGAGACTGGTGTTGCAGGTATTAAGGGAAAGGAAATTATATGCAAAATTCAAGAAATGTAAGTTCTAGTTAAGGCATGTTACTTTTCTTGGCCATGTGATCACAGAAGCAGGAGTATCAGTTGATCTGAGTAAGATAGAGGCTGTGGTGAGTTGGGAAAGGCCGAGAAGTATTCAAGAAGTTAGGAGTTCTCTAGGATTAGCAGGCTAGTATTGGCGCTTCGTAGATGGATTCTCCAGCTTATCAGGTTCGTTGACGCGACTCACAAGGAAAAATGTAAAATTTGAGTGGACTGATGACTGTGAGCAGAGTTTTCAAGAGTTAAAGCGGCGATTAGTTTCAGCTCTGGTATTAGCTATTCCATCAGGGGAGGACGGGTTTGTAATACACAGTGATGCCTCTTTGAAGGATCTTGGATGCGTGTTGATGCAGCACGGAAGGGTTATTACATATGTATCTAGGCAACTTAAAGAATATGAGAAGAATTATCATGTCCATGATTTAGAGCTTGCTGCGGTGGTGTATGCTCTTAAGATTTGGAGGCATTACCTATATGGTGGAAAGTGCGAGATTTTCATGAATCACAAGAGCCTGAAATATTTCTTTACCTAGAAAGAGTTGAATATGAGGCAAAGAAGGTGGCTAGAGCTTATTAAAGACTATGATTGCATGATTAGTTACCACCTAGGAAAAGTGAATATAGTGGCTGATCCTCTGAGCAAGAAATCAGGGGGACCCGCACTGGCAATTATGGAGATTCAGCACTCAATTCTGATGGATTTGGAGAGGCTTAATATAGAATTGGTAGAGAAGAGTCCTCAGGCAGTTATTTCCAGTTTAGTGGTTCAGCCTACGCTATGCAAGAGGATTAAAGTAGCTTAGGGTGATGATGCGGAGTTGGCAGAGGTGATGGTTAGAGTGCGGGATGGTCAGGGAGAGGAGTTCAGCATATCAGATGATGGAACCCTGCAATTCCGTACTAGGCTATGTGTTCCTACATATACTGAGGTCAGGAGAACTATATTGGAGAACGCTCACAGATCCCTATACACGGTTCATCCCAGCAGTACTAAAATGTATAGGGATCTACGAGAGTATTTCTAGTGGAGTGGAATGAAGAGGGAGATAGCCGAGTTTGTTTATCAATACTTGACGTGTCAGCAGGTTAAAGCTGAGCACCAGAGACTGGTAGGACAGTTGCAGCCATTGTTCATTCCATAGTGGAAATGAGATCACGTTTCGATGGATTTTGTTACGGGGTTACCACCTGTACGTCAGGGGTTGAATGCAATTTGGGTGGTTGTTGATCGTCTGACGAAGACCACTCATTTCACTCCTATTAAAGTTAGTTACTCCATGGATAGATTGGCAGAGATATATGTTCGAGAGATAGTTTGTAGTGACCCGAAGAATAATAGCATTTTAATAATAAGAGGGAGAGAAAATAGATACAAAAACAAAAGGAGGCCATAGACTTCGTCGATGAATGCTCCGCGTTCGTCGATGACATTGCATTTTGAGGGAAATAAAAATTTCAGAAAATTTCCAGGGCTTCGTCAACGAACATTGGGTTTTGTCAACGAAGGTTTAAAGAATTTCGTCGACGAATACAGGGCTTCGTCGACGAGAAAATACCGAGAGACAGTTTGGGCTTCTTTGAATTTCGTCGACAAATACAGGGCTTCGTCGACGAATTTACTGAAGGATTCGTCGATGAAATGACGTGTCTCATCGACGAACTCAGCCCTATAAATAGCGTAAACCCGAGATTTTTATCATTTTCACCGTGCCTCTCTCTTCTCTCTCTCTCTCTCTCTATGTCTCCCTCTCCCTTCTCTCTTCAATTTCGGCCCCACCAATCATCGGATCGACGATCCGAAGCTACCACGATGCTCTTGGCGGAGTTCTCTACAAGTTTGCCGGAGCAGATCGTGGGTGTTGACCTTATGGGTCATACCCTGTTTTGATTATGACAAATACTCAGGTATTTAATGATTACCGAGTTGATGTGCAGGTTTATCTTGGTAGTATCCTATGATGGCACTCGGAGACCCGTAGGAAAAGGAAGACTCTGAAGACCCTAGATATAATTTATTTGTTGTAATTTATATTCGGGTCTGTAATATTTAAGTAGGAAAGGTTTGTAATACTAAATAGGGCTTTGATTGTAATAATTGCATACATCACTTGCATGACTTAATTCGTAAGCTCAAAATGAAAATGACCTTAGACAGACCTTAGGGTGTACAGGTCGACCGACACCGGACTTTTTTGGTGTCTTCAAATTGGAACCCAAGTGACCCTAGGACACTAACACTTTCACATATATTTGTTAGGCACTTGAATAGGGCTTGTTTTCTTCAATACGGGACTGAAATGCACACACGATGCACTTTCGGTGGACCAGCCAAGCCAATTCATTTTGGCCTGGTCGACCGAGACACCTTGGGTCAAAGTCCCGGTCGACCAGCAAAGGTAGTTCAAAAGGCCCTGGTCGACCGAAACTCCCTTGGGTCAAAGTTTGACCACCCGATCGACCAGCAAAGCTAGTTCAAAAGGCCCTGGTCGACCGAAACTCTCTGGGGTCAAAAGTTTGACCAACTGGTTGACCGAAACTGGTAGTTCAAAAGGCCCTGGTCGACCGAAACCCTCCTGAGTCAACAGTTGACCATCTGGTCGACCGAAACCCTCCTGAGTCAACAGTTGACCATCTGGTCGACCGAGAACATTTGTTCTCCAATTACTTGGTCAACCAGAGGGTCCTCAGGAGGATTCCCAGCGGTCTGGTCGACCGAACCTGGCAGTTCAAAATGCCCTGGTCGATCGAACCTGGGAAAATTGAGGAATTGCCGTCTTCGGTCAACCGAGCCTTTCAGTTCAAAAGTCCCCTGGTCAACCAAACCATTTGAGTCCTAGTCGACCGAAACACTTCTGGTCGACCGGACCTCTCGGGTTGCCCTGATTTTTTACCGCAGTTAATATTTTTTAAATAGGGTTAAAATGCTTTAAACATCATTAAACTTTACTAATAATACCCAATAGGTCCCCAACGGTTATATTTTCTCCTATGCCTATATATATGAGATCATTTGAGAAAATTAGCAAGAGATCAGGAGATCTGATTAAGGAAAATTCTCTGAAAATCCCAAAGTTTATAATACTCATTTATTAAGCCTCCAACACTTATTCTTACTATATCTTCCACTCAAACATATTTTGTAAGTGTGATTTAAGTGTTATTGCTTTCTAGGGTTGCTCTCCCAAGTGTGTTAATTGTTTGTGACGATTTTAATTGAGAGCCAACCCGAGTATTCTTAGGGGACTTTGTTAATAAGTCTTTCATAAGAAGACTTATATTAAACTTCCAAGTATTGCACATTCATTGCAATATCTTGTGAAGTTTGTATTTTTTTTTGGATTGCAAAATCTCTTCAAACATTTCCAAATATCTTGTGGGATTTATCTTGATATAACTTTGAAAAGATATTTGTTATGTGATATTGATCTTTGTTGCAATATTCATTGACCTACATATTATTTGCTGAATACAAAGATTGAATATCTTTTTGCAAACCAAACATATACATTACTAGAGCATCATACGATTGAGAAAACCCGCTCATTGAAATTTACATATATATATATATATATATATATATTGTTTGGCTAGCATCTTTGTGTGAACATCTTGCCTGAATATCTTGTGAAATAAAGATTGCTTGATTATTACTCTCACGCACTCATTACACTGATAGTAAATATATATATCTGAGAGTTGAAATATTGGACCACACTGAGCTTACATATTGAATCATATTGTGGTGTATGTTATTGCGCGCATCTGGGTACATATCTGCTTTACACGAAAGCACAATCACTGTACCATTTGATTGTAATACACTTTGGTTGTATTTCCAGGCACGGGCCTGAAGAGGGAGACTAGCCCTGGAATAGTCCCGGATTGGCTTAGACCCCATTAGGAAAGCTAGGTGCGTCGTCCTGTTAAGGTGTGTAGGTTGAGGTCAGCCCCGTTAATTGACCTGGTTAAGGTTGAGGTTAGCCCTATGTTAATTTGACTTGGTTGTAAACGGTGCCGCTCCACCCTTAAGTGAGCTATTAGTGGAATCCTCTAGCTTGCGAGCTTGAGGCGGGGACGTAGGCACAGTTGGCCAAACCCCGATAACATATCGTGTGTTCATTTACATTTCTGCACTTTATATTTACAGCATATGTATGTTATGGGTGAATGATGCGTATGACTTAATTTCCACATTATATTTATCTAAGCATTTGAAAATTGAGTAGACTGACCCTAGGTTGTGTATATACTGTTGTTGGATAGATTAACCTAGGAGAAAAAGTTTTAAATTCCAATTCACCCCCCCTCTTGGGAATACACCAATTCTAATAGTGGGGAAAATAGAGTTGGATTTCATCCCAAATTCAGGGTAAGACCTTTTTGTCCCTTTTTGGCCTTATGGTAGTTATAGGAAATAATGTAGGCGGAAAAATACTGATAGTATGTTCTGATATATGTTGGTTTCAGGGTGTTTTGTAGGAGGCCCTGTGGGTGTTAGGCTTGTATTCCCTAGGGGCTTTCCAGTAGTCAGGTAAGGGAAATATGTTATGTTAGGTATTTTTAAAATGTTATATAGTTTATTTAATTATTTAATTATGTATTTAGTATGGTGTGGCTTGTGAATATAAATATGGTACGTGGATATGTTTTACGAATTTAGTTTCATGATCTTATGTATTTCAGTATTATGATTATGCGAATTTCAGTACCATGATTTTATGGATTTCAGTACCATGATTACACAAATATCAGTATTATGATTATACAGTTTCAGTGTTATGATTATTCAGTTCTTAGTATTATGATATGTGAATTACAGTACAGTTTATGCAGTATCATGGTTATTATGAATACTTCAGAATCATGGTAAATCAGATAGATATGTATAGAAATATATTATATGATATCAGACCCTATTAGACTTGCAGCTACAGAGCACAGTACTGTTGCTACAGATATTATGTTACTTTATGAATGCAACCACCAATACAGATAATACGTGGTAAGGTCGACCACCTAGGCCCTTGAAGAGGTTAGGCTCCCCATCCAGATATGGGTTGAGGTGGGCAGCTCGACTGACGGAGTTCAGTGATTTATTCCTGGTTGGCCAGCTAGGGTAAATCCAGCCTGCGGGCCGCACAACCTTGTCATGAGGGGGCAAGTCATGACACACAGATAGCCACAGGGAACAGTTTCAGTTACTATTACATACGTATGGATTTACAGAAACAGGGACCATATTTATGTGCACTAGAAGTACTTTGAATTATAATCTATAATACTGCTATGTTAAACAACATGGAAAGGGGTGGTATATTTTATTATTGGTACTGTACTTTGTATTCAATTATTCATGTTTATATGAAAACAGATTTCATGATATATATAGTAGCTCATTTGCCACACACTAATAATAGCATATTTCTTCTTACTGAACGTTGACTCATCTCAGTGTTGAAACATTTTTCAGGTGATCCAGATAAGCGAGCAGATCAGGCTCGCAAATAGAGGGGTGACTGTAGTGCCCTGTCAGCAAAGTGAGTATAGTGGAGGATCTTCTATTTGCCTTAGTTAGATAAGGGTAATTTGGGGATTCAGTGATATGTGTATATTTTGGGGAATACGGTAGTATTCTGGTATTGGTTTTGTATTGTATATAATGGTTTATGGTTATGTTTATTCAGTTTCTGCTTCTTACTGCTTAGGTTTATAGATAGGCTTATCTCAGTAGGGTATTAGAGCATGTAGATTATTATATTATAAAAAAAAAATCAGTTATTAAGCAGGTCGTTACATAGTTCGTGTCCATGGTGTACCGGTATCCATAGTTTTAAACCGAGATCCTCGGTTCACTTCACGATTTTGGATGAGTTTTCAGGAGACTATAAGTACACAGTTAGCATTCAGCACTGCTTTCCATGCCTAGATAGATGGACAGACCGAGAGGACAATCCAGACATTAGAAGATATCCTTCGTGTTATGCCGTTAGTCGAGTTTGCCTACAATAACAGCTGCCACGCTAGTATCGACCTGACTCCATATGAGGCATTATATAGTAGGAGATGTCGTTCTCCTCTCTTCTAGGACAAGGTAGGCGAAAGACGAGTTTTGGGTCCAGAGATAGTACAACAGGCTTGTGACAAGGCCCGACTAATTAAAGAAAGAATCAGTAAGCATAGAGTCGGCAAAAAAGCTACACAGATACTCACCGTTGAGAGTTAGAGTTCAATGTGGGAGATCGAGTATTTTTGAAGATAGCTCCTTTGAAAGGAGTTATGAGATTTGGAAAGAAGGGCAAGTTGAGCCTTAGGTATATTGACCCTTTTGAGATACTAGAGAGAATAGGGTCAGTTGCCTATAGGCTAGCTTTGCTGCCAGCTTTGGCTTGACTTCATGACGTATTTCATGTTGCTATGTTAAGGAAATACGTCCCAGAGCCGTCCCATATAATCAAACATGCAGAGATAGAATTCAAGGATTCACTAGCTTATGAAGAGATGTCAGTACAAATTTTAGACAGAAAGACACAAGTACTGCGCACCAAAGAAATTCAGTTAGTAAAAGTTTTGGGGAAGAATCACGCTATAGAGGAAGTTTCTTGGTAGCTCGAGGAACAGACTAGGTAGAGATACCCATAGTTGTTCCAAGAGAGTTAGCAGTAAACAGGTAAAGTATGAGTAGTTAGTTAAAGTTTCTTTGCAAGTACATGTATTGAATCAATTAGTAGGTAGTTTTTAGTTTTATTTGCGTAATCTCCTAGAACATAAAATGTAACCATGGTAATCCTCCACCATAAGTGAGTGCAGGTAATAAAATAAGTAGACCCTTTTCCTTTACGGGATGATGGGGTGTATAATGGTGTTTAATCCATATAGTAAATTTCGAGGATGAAATTTTATAAGGAGGGGAGAATGTAACGACTCGAAGAACAATGGTATTTAAATAATAAATAGGAAAGGAAATGGAAACAGAAATAGAAGGAGGCAGCAGGCTTCGTCAATGAATGCTTCACGTTCGTTGATGAGCTCATAAATAGGCCTCGTCAATGAAGCCACGCCTCGTCGATGAGAAGATACTGAGAGGGATTTTTGGACAGTTTGAATTTCGTCGACGAGGAGGTAGGGTTCATCGACGAAATTACTTTAGGACTCGTCGACGAGGTGATGTGTCTCGTTGACGAATCCGGATTTATAAATAGTGAAAACCCAACATTTTGGATGAATTAGCGCAAACTCTCCATTTCTCTCTTTAAAACTCCTCTCCCTCCTTCTCTCTTCGATCCTAGCCCCATTTCTCGCTAGATTGAAGATCTGAGGCCACCACGACGCTCCTGATGAAGTTCTCTGCAAGTCTGCCGGAGCTGATCGTGGGAGAAGTTGGTTTGGAATTCATCTCAAATCCAGGGTAAGACATTTTATTCAGATTATGCCTTCCTCGTAGTTATAAGAAATGTTGTGGGTAAGAAAATACTAATTTTTTGTTCTTGAGGATGTTGTTTTCAGGGTGTTGAGTGGAGAACCCTGCGGGTGTGGGACTAGAGTTTAGTGAGAGGCTTTTCAGATTTAAGGTAAGGGAAATATGCTATGCTAGGAGATTTACTTACGTTATCAGAAATTTCATATATATATATATATATATATATATATATATGCATGTATACTAGATATTATACAGGATATGAATTTTTAAAGTATGTGTTGCCTGAGTACATGATATTGATATAGAGTTTTATGTAGTTTTTCAGTATTTCAAGTTATACAAATATAGTTAGATAATTGTAGATTTTATACAGATAGAATATGTATATATATATATATATATATATATATATATATATAAATATATATAGTTTTATTCAAATGATTATACAGACAGATATATATAACAGTATACAGATATTTATTTAGAACAACATATGTAGTGTATATAGAAAGTTATGTTTTCCTAAATGCCATAATACTCATATTATACAGAAAGAAAGTACAGACATATTATACAGTTATAGCATCAAGATGCTACAGATATTACAGTATTTACAGTACATAAATATAGTGTTATGGTTATTTTGGAAATATAATGAAAATAATATAAAGAGGTATGTATATATATAGTATCAAATCCCTGTGGAAAGATTACAGACAGATACAGTACAGATACAAAATACAGAGCACGGTACCATTGCTAATACAGATAGAGTGCAACCACATATCTTAGATAGTGTGTGGGTACCGTCAACTGTACTCGGAGAGTTTGCAACTCCCCAGTTCGCTGGTTTGAGGGGGCCCAGTTTGACGAGGTAGGAGCCAGTCCCGTGCCTAGGAGAGTATGCAGTTTGGCCGAACTGAGGTAGTGTAAAGTATAGTGAATTTCGTAGAGGGTCGACCAGGTTAAGTCCCTCCTACAGGCCGCACAACCCTACCATGAGGGGTCAAATCATGACATATAGAGTCCCAAGGAAAGAGCATAGTTATTTGTATGTATACAGTTTTACAGCATTTGTCGTATATAGTGTGTGGGTACCGTCAATTGTGCTCGGAGAGTATGCAACTCCCCAGTTCGCTGGTTTGAGGGGGCCCAGTTTGACGAGTTAGGAGCCAGTCCCGCGCATAGGAGAGTATGCAGTTTGGCCGAACTGAGGTAGTGTAAAGTATAGTGAATTTCGTAGAGGGTCGACCAGGTTAAGTCCCGCCTACGGGCCGCACAACCCTACCATGAGGGGTCAAATCATGACATACAGAGTCCCAAGGAAAGAGCATAGTTATTTGTATGTATACAGTTTTACAGCATTTGTCGTATATAGTATGATATAACAGTATGAATGATAGAAAATTCTGATGATACAAATGTTTTAAGTTACGATACATATGTTTTACAGATTTTCCAGATCATGCAGTTTTATATATATTAATGTTATAGTTTTACGACTCGGTCGCCACACACTAGTAATAGCATATTTCCACTTACTGAACGTCGTCTCACCCTATTACTTTACCATTTTTTAGGTAAGCCAGCTAGGCGAGCAGATTAGGCTTGCGAATAGAGAGTTGACTTGCTTACCCTGGTTGTAGGGTAAGTTTGTGATAGGGTTTTGTACATTTTTTTGGGGTAGACAATACTGGAGGGAGTTATTGTATATGGCTATGGTCTGCATGTACAGAATACTGGTATTGTATAGTATATGTGGTTGTATGACTTATGTTTCCACTGTTTAGGTATGTTTATATAGATGTATATAAAAAAAAAAGGAGAAATTTTGAGGATGTCACATTAATTGTCAACCTTTAAAAATGTGGAATGATTCTACTATTGCAAAGGTCATTCAACATTGAAAATTATGGAAGGACGCCACTGCCCCTACCTTTGAGTTTGGTCATCGAGTTAATTTTTCAAAATTTTTGAGCTTGGAGGTTCTGCTTTAGTGTTGATCCAACCACACAGGTCCTTAATCTATGGAGAAGAAAGTTCATGCTTTGCTAATGATGCCCTTATTAACAATCTTCAGAAAAATATGACCTTGAATAGAAAATACCACTTGCATTGTGAGTGCCTTTATATCTTTTCTTGCCAAAACTTGGCACAACATTTGCCTCAAGCCACTTGTAATCAAACTACTCAACTTGGCCTATTTATCTAAAAAATGTTGATTATCCAATGCTTTACCAAATTTTCTTGATAATGACACTCCCTTAAGGACTGCACTCCTAATGTGTAAATCATTTTGAAGTTAAATGAATAAGTATGCAATCAGATAACACAATATCATTAGAGAAACAAATGAAATGCTCAAACCTGTCTATTTTACCTGGTTTTTGTGCCTATTTAACATGGTGTGGCTTTACTAATACTCTGACGCCTGTGTGGCCTTGATGTTAACTTATAGTATCAAAATAATGGGCAAACACTTTTTATTTATTTATTCCAGACTCCCTTTCTTTATGGGAAAAAGTAAAACGGATGCTACCCATTTGTTGCATCTACTTCATCTTTATTCCATTGTAAATTTGACACAAACTTCCAATAGTACCTTTTTGATTTGTGTTCCATAGCCCATTCTAGCCATTCCTTCCTAAATTGCAATTAGTGTCTTATCAAGTATTTTGATCAGTATTCCAATCTCAAGGTGGACTTTAAGACACGGTACGAAACATAGGCTAAGGATACATATTTCCTGAAGAACAGGAAAACTAAAAGGTGGACTTTAAGACACGGTACGAAACATAGGCTAAGGATACATATTTCCTGAAGAACAGGAAAACTAAGGCTAAAAAACCCCTCCTCAAAATGACATTTGCCCGCCTAGTGGTGCAAAAAGTTGACCGAACTTGTTCTTTGAACAAGCTACCTACGTACCTTATTAGGATCAGACTATAACGTAGTTCAAACTCTATCGAGTTTGACAATTCATTTGAGGCACTGACACATACCAATCAGGTCGAGCCTTCATTTTGGACTATAATGTAGGCTGAGAGTATTAGCTAGCTAAAGAAGAAAAATATTTAATAAAGCTCAAAGTCATCAATTTTATTAGGGTAAGATTAGTCTAGGATCACCTATGAAATATGCCCCTTATAATTTTTCCTTATCTTTTGTTTTTCCATTTATGAAAGGATCTTGGTTCCCATTTTTATTCAAGATTCAAATCTTCTTGAAATTGCCTAAGTGTTGGGGGGGGGGGGGGGTGATTATTTGATGGCGTATTCAAAAAATAAATTTTCTAGACTCAATAGGGCTAGCAAGGGATTTCTTTATTTGATTTTCTTTTGGGTAGCAAAAAAATGGTCTGTCATCCTTTTAATACTAACCATTGCCTCAAATGAATTGTCAGACACTAGGAGACCCAAACTAAGGTTGAATTTTTGGTAATTGATTTTAAGAAAAAGTTGGTTTACAAAATTAAGACTCAAAAATGGGTTACCAAGTGGTAAGTCGATGCATTGCTTGGTTCTTTTAGGTAACTGGCCGGCCAAAGATGGTCACCCATCATTTGGTCAGAACACAGTCATTATACCTATAAGACACTAACCACAATTAGGAATGAAAAGTCAAGGGACTTTGCTCATTGAGTTCATAAAAAAAAAAAGACACACATGTCACCAAGTGAAATATGATAGAGTGTGGTAGGTCCTTTCCATCTATATCAGCTAACAGTAATGCTTCTCCTGATAAGACCCTTTATAATTTGAAATCCATTTCCCGCAAGGATCCTTATAGATTGTCAACATCTTTTTCCAGATCTCCTCAAAACTATAGAGGATGCATTGTTGGAGTGGGATTCCTACTAACCACCAATCATGAGTTTTTTTTTTTTAATCATTTTTCGTTTTTTCTATTTTTTCATCTTGTTTTTTTCCATCTTTATTTTATTTATTTATTTATTTTTTCTTTTTTTTTTCCTGCCTTATCAAATGGACTCTCAAAATCAATTATTGGCTCTAGGTCTTCCGTACTAGAAAAACCATTTCCTATATCCCTACACAAAACACAAGTAAAATTAGACAAAATTTGGCAAAATGTGACAGTAAAAGGATATGATGATGTAATGAGATGATACTAAAATAAATTTTTAGTCATTTTAATTCAAAATAATTAAAAAAACAGAATTTATTACGCATTGCTCTCTTATTGACAAGAGTGAAGGAATTCATAAACATCCTTAGGATTTTATTGATTTCATTACCATTGGGAACTCAAGCACATGTCACTTATTTAATCTAACTTTCCACAATCAGTTCTATGTTGGATTGATCCACCGCCAAAGTTGACAACTAGTAAATCTTCCAACTCAAACGTGGAATTATTTTAAATGAACATCCTTTCCTATCTAACATTACCTCCTCCATAAGGATAACCTTGTATCACTTGCACATATCTTTGTTTTTGCCCATTCTTTCCTTCACATTTTCCTCCCCAATACTTGAGTTTCTCATCCTTCCTGTTTTAAATGCCCTTTCAATTCTTTCTTTGGTGGTTACCAAATCTACAAAATTTTGAGAAGTATTTTTGATAAGATGGTCAAAATATGGATCTTCGAGGGTGTTGGAAAATAAAGAAATTGCTTCCTTGTCCTCAGCTGGAGGATGAACCTATGCGGTCATTTCTCTCCATTGGTAAGCATATTTTTTTAAATGATTCACTCATCTTCTTCTCCATATTATGCAAAGTCAACCTGTTTGGAGCCATCTCAATCACATGCCTATGTTGGGTAATAAAAGCATGAGCTAGATGCTTCTAGGTGCGAATCTTTGTACGGTCCTGCTGGATATACCATCCCATGGCTTCTTCAGTCAAGTTATCCTGAAAACAAATGGATTAACAACTTATCATTATTAGAGTACTTAGCTATTATATGATAATATATCTTCAAATGAGTTACTAAACACTTGGATCCACTAAACTTCTTGAAATTTGGGACCATAAACTTTGGGGGTACAATCATATTAAACACTAAACATAGTTTGTAGGAACTTGAACCAAGAAAGGAAAAGAAAAAGAAAAAAAAAAGAAAAAGAAGAAAAGAAAAGAAAAGAAAAGAAAAGAAGGAAAACAGTTTGGGACAGGACCAAACCGTCGACAGTTTTAGCAGGGCCATAGTTTGGTAAGACCAAACCGTTGACAATTTCAGAAATCTCAGGAAAACCTTTGATGGTTTCCCCCGGCCTGTAGGAACCTGAACCTGGAAAATAGAAGAAAAAAAATATAAAAGAGAGAAATAAGGGAAAATAAAGGAAAAAAAAAAAGGAATTTGGAAAGTTAGGACCCAGATCGATGATAGTTTTCCAAGCCGGAAGAAAACCGCGCCACGGTTTTGGGTCAACTGGGTCAGTCAACCACAAAATCGGCAACGATTTTGTGGAGACAGGGGAAACTGGCATCGGTTTTCCTCTGGGCCTGCTCACCTATAAATAGGTTTGAGCTTAATTTTTTAGAGAATTTCAAATTTCTCTCTTCTTTCTTATAGGGTTTTGAAACATTTTCACCATAAAGCCTTTCTGAGCTCATCTTTGCTTCCCGGTTGTCTCTATCATCCACTGTCTAGCAAATACATATGTTTTCACCGGTTGGAACTTCCAAGATTTTGCCGTTTCGAGCCGTTCGAGTTCGTTTTTTCGTAAAAAGTTAAGGGAATTTGTTTACATCAGTTATTTTTGAAATCTAATTCGATAGAACTATAGCTTATGATATTATGTACGATATGACTGCTTATTTGGAAAATTCCACCAGATGGTATCGCGTTTTTTTGGTTTTGCAATTTTAGGAAAAATTCAGGTTTTGGGTTATGGCCTCCAATTTTCTTAAAGCTCATTTATTTGTATCAAACTTAAAGTAAGAGAGGCTTGAACCCATTTTTTTCCATTTAAATGATATTTTCCAAACCATTTACTATACTATTGTGTATTAAAGTAAATGAGTGTGGCATGAGCTACAAAATGAAAATATACTAAACTTGAGAACTATATGTATAAGATATGGGAACTGGAGTTCCAAATTGTTATCAGGAAATGGAAAAATGAGATGCCGGTTAAATACCGAGAGATGTATGTTTCAGGGTTAAACTGAGGGTTGTGTGTGGCAGTTTATACAAACGAATGAATGAATGAACAAATGAATGAATGAATTGTGAAAAATACTGGAACTGCTTAAATGCTTTATGAATGAAATCAGGCTACTGTTCTTTCCTTATAAATTGTATATATGATATATGAACCTCTTGAGAATGCTTCTTACTAAGAAAGCATGGTACCGTTGCAAGAAAAAGAGATATAGTGCAACCACACGTTATTCTTGAGTGTGGGTATTTAGATAGTCAATTTGGCACGAAGGGCCACTGGGCCACTAGTTAATTACGAACCAGGGTGGTGTAGGCCAGGTCAGACTAAAGAGAGTAGCATGACTAGCCTAGTGACCCTAGGACTAGATCAGAGCATTATAAATGCACAACCTGTACCATGGGGGAAGTAAATGGTGTTGATATGATGTTTCAAAGCTGAGATGAATTCATTATGCCTATATATAATTTAAAAATAAAATGGGCAAAGTCATAGCGTTGAGTACTGAGTGGGGGTGATCGTATAGTGTATGGGCCTGCACCCAACCCCAACCTCAGGGACTCTCGCTTGTAATGAGTCGAATTATCCTATGCGGGAATTATATATGTATCTTCTATATTATAGGTTTGTGAATGATTTAAAAGTGTAACTATTTTCTACTAAAAATAAACTCATGTTGTCACACACTGATGTAATATGATCTTCCTTACTAGAAAATGTCTCACCCCAATATACAAATCTTATTTCAGGTCCTACAAGAAACTGGTTCTAGCATTCTAGAGGGCACCTAGAGCGTAGTGTTTTGTTTTTATGTAACTTCTTGTTTATGTACTGGGCTTTGGTCAGGTTATCTTTTTGGGTTTGTAATAGTAGGTTATGTTTTAGTTATGTATGGCTATATGTGAGGAACAATTAGAAACTCTGATAAGTTTTTATTAGAAGATGTATGTTTCCTACTATGTATGTTATATAGAACAGTATGGAACACTCATTTTCCCCTTTTTTGGGCAAGTAGTATATGTATGGTATCAAAGATATGCATGTAATGTATGTATAGTGGCACTCCGGGCCCACGTGGGGGTGTAACGCCCCGAACCCTTAAACCTGGGTCCGGTGCGTTATACCTGATAAAATCCTGATAATTCATAATCTATAATATACGCAGCGGAAAACATAAACATAATCTCCATAAAACATAATACTATAATACCAGAGTTTCCTAGTTTTAATTATAAACCATCATTTCCATCCATCACATGTATTTCCATAAATACACACATCTCCAAAACATACCAGTATTTTCACAATCATCCCTTTCTCTACATACTTAAAACATAAAACATAAAATATTTACATCCCAAAATATTATCAAAATATAACCTTTTCCTAAAAAGTGCTATCACAGCTTGAGCTCTCTAAGCTCGATCTCGTGGAGGTCCTAAAAAAGATTAGTTCATATTTGGTTGAGACACATCTCAGTAAGGGAAGAAACAATATATTAAAACAGTGTGTGGCTAACATGAGTTTATAATCAACATAAAATTTAACATTTGCAGATCTTTAAAAAAATTTCTGAAATCATTTTCTTGACCGAATCAATCACATGCAAGATAATTTATCCACGAGATTACCTAAGGATAGGGGTGATTACCCACCCATACAAGTAGCATCCCTCTGCCCTGATACATAGGCAACCCAAAGGCCACAACTAAAGCATACCAGGAAACTCACCTTACTCAACAAGCCCTTAAGTGAAAAATTAATCTCGTACTCACACAGTTCATGCAAAGGTTTACCAGCAAAGGCTCCCAAGAATAGGGAAATCTACCCGCCCATACAAGTAGTTTCTCTCTGCCCTAACACGTTATGCAGCCTACTGCTACACCTGATACAACCAAGACACTCGCCTTTCTCAACAAGCCCTCGAGCAAAGAATTTGCCTCGCCCAAACGTAACATGTTCTACTAGCATAAATACTGTTAATACCATAATACATTATTTTGTTTGCCATTATTCTGCATCCCTCAACTGTTCATGTTTTCATTTTTTACTTTTCATTTCATTTCTAATTTATGTGTTTCTTTCCCATTTTACATTGTTCACATTTCACATTTCATTTTTATTTCATTCATTTTCATTTTCATTTTCATTTCATTTCACACCCAACATCTTTCAACTGTTTTACCAAACATCTTTCAGCTATTTTACCCAGCAGTTTTCAGCTGTCATACATTTACCTAACATCTTTCAGCTGTTTTACCAACATCTTTCAGCTATCATACATTTACCCAGCATCTTTCAGTTATTTTACCCAGCATTTTTCAGCTGTCATACATTTACCCAGCATCTTTTAGCTGTTTTACCTAACATATTTCAGTTGTTTATATGGTTGCATTAACTCACACAAGCAGCATAGTTTATATCATATTTCATTCTCAATGTATTACTTACTTAACCTGCATCTCATACATTTAACATATATTTCCACACAACATTCCTATTTACTCATGCCACACAATTTAGTAATAAAATTCATACATTACCTGTAAAATAAGCTAACCAACATTTAATGTTCATATACTGAAAATACCTTTCATTTCTTACATAATTACCCTGAAAATATTTTTCCACTTTCATTAGTTCATTTTCACATATACGTATCTAATAAATAGCCCTAAACTCGAAAAAACATAATTCAAACAGTTGGCATTTTAAACCCATATCGAAACATATACACGTACATATAACACAATTTATTTTTCATTAAATTCATAAAAATTCTAATTTAATATATATTTTTCCCCTTACCTGATTTTTTGCACTACGCCAATAGGGACCCAAAAAAATGTCTGCGGTGCTCACTTGGACCATGATTCAAAAACCCTAGTTCCATTAAATTATTCCTAAATAAAATACTATTTAAATATTTCCTAGGGCCATAATTTCCAACTAAATAGTTATACCTGCAAATATAACCAATTTGTAAAATTTTCCAAATCTCACGCTCGCTTTGGAGTGGGGCCTAGAAAACCCCAATTGAAAATTTTCCCACATGAAAATGACAACAATCGTGACTAGGACCAGGTGGTGGTGCCCGATTGTCGATTTAAAGGCAGATTTGAAGAGAAATTGAGAAATTAGGGAAAATTTTCCTAACCGCAGGAATGGTGCCTACGACACTCCCACGACAAATATTCTCTAGTAGAAATGTCAGCAGTGGAGCCAGGATCCAATGACACCTTCCGTTTTCCAATTCGCCGCAAATCTGTTGAGAGAGAGAGAGAGAGAGAGAGAGAGAGAGAGAGAGATGGAGATGGAGCGAGCGTTGGGCACGCAAAAGAATTTTAGGGGGGGTTGGCCGCCTCTGTTTTGTATCTCCTAAAGGTTTAACTTTCAGGAGATTACATATATACTTATATATATATATATATATATATAATATAATATTATACTATATTATATTATTTAATTAAATCCTATGCTAAGACCTTCTATGGCTATTATGCTGATCTAATAAATCATCACTTGACCTTCCCATCTTACCCTTTCCTCAATCCTTACATCATCAAGCCATCATCCTTTAATACTAATGTACTATGGTATATATGGTATATATCTGTTTTGCAGGTACATGTTGTATTCCTTCCACTACAGGAGACGTATGCACATCTCAATGATCCAGCTAAACAGAACTCCTTGTTTTGGAATTTCCTCCAACTAAAGAAGATAACAGTGATGTTTCGACTGAGGCATCATTAGAGACATTGACCACATCAGATGATGAGATTACATATCTTTCGCATATGCTTATGGCAAACCCAACTGATCCAAGATCATCTAGAACTCAGGAATTCAATGAACAGACTGATACTACAACTTTCATTGTAGAAGAACCTATTGAAGTTGAATCAACTCCTGCTGACCGAATCCCAAAGCAATCTGTTCCCCAGAATGGTCCTTGGTTTTCATTTAAAGGTTTATCACCAACAAAATGGAGAGATAGAATTGGAGAATTTGGTGCCTGGATTGACCTCCAACTATCTAAACCAGGAAACAATCTTGATGTTGTTTTACTTGAATTTGTTTCTAGATTCACTGGAACATTAAGAGATTGGTTTCAAAGTCTTGGTGATTATAGACAATTGACATTCATTAGATCACAGTCTCCAATTAATAATTTTTTTTTAATTTTTTTGAAATTTTAATTTTAATTTAATTAATTAATTAATTAATATATTTATTATTATTATTATTATTAGTATTATTATTATTATTATTATTATTTATTTTTATTTTATTTTATTTTATTTTTTTTGGGATCACTACATTCTCCCCTTCTTAAGAAATTTCGTCCTCGAAATTTTACTAACTAATCATATTTTCACATCACTAAAATTTATCAACTCATGTAGTCTCTATATATAACAAAATAAACTACTATATCATCTAAAATTAAATACGATCATCACTATCTTAAACATAAATTCATACCTGCTCCCCTAGGATTCTCTAACTCAAGTTGGAACAACGAGTAAACTCGTGCTGGACCACCTTTGCCAAGCGGTATCTACTATTTCCCTTGATCCTGATTTTGTGCAGGCACAATAAGTAACGGTTCCTGACAATTCTTCTTAACATGCTCTGGTTTACAGAACTGAAACAGGTAGGAGTCCGAAACCAACATTCTCCCCTATGCCTCTTGTTACATGTCTAACACATGGGGTAAGACTGATTACCTTGATAACTGGGACCCACTGCATCTTTTCCTTTCTTCCCTGACCCCTGATTGACCTCAACCTGGAAACTAGGTGGTGCAAACCTCTTTTTTTGCTCTACAGGCTCTGTACTGCCCTGGATGCTCTTTTCCAGTACCGAAGCCTTATCAACTAAATCTAAAAAGTTCTAAACCTGAAACCCCACCACTAGCTCATAAATTCTGCGCCCCAGACATTTTTCAAATATTCTGGCCTTGCTTACTTCATTCGGGATCATAAAAGGAGCAAAACGCGACAATTCGACAAACTTGGCCACATATTCTCCGACTGTCATATTCCCTTATGTTAGATTAGTAAATTCTTCAATATTTTCCTCTTTGACAGATGAAGGAAAATACATGTCAAAGAATAGCTCCTTGAATCTCTCCCAAGTAAGAGCTATCTTTACCACCCTCTGATCCTCTAGTAGCTTTGGAGAAAGCCACCAGCGCTTCGCCTCTCCAGTTATCTTGAATGCAGCATAATGGACCTTCTGCTTGTCTGTGTAGTCAAGTACCTCCAATATCTCTTCTGTTTGCTGAACCTAGTTCTTTGCAATCACTGGATCAGGTCCCCTTCAAAAAGTAGAAGGGTTCAACCTCATAAATTCCTTGATGCTACTGCCCTTATCTGCAGTTGGGCAGTTTTGTTCTGTGGAATCCTTTCTCATTTCTGCCCTGACCAACCAGGCTATACCTCTCAACATCATAGAGGTATCAATTTCCTCTTCACTGGAGGTCTCTGAATCATCTTTTCCTTGTACCCCTACATCCTCATCTCTAGGATCCATCCTAAAAATAGGACAAGAAAGAGATAAGAATTTCATATCATAACCTCAACAACACAATTATATAATTTAAATCCAATAAACATCCAAATTCCTCATATAAGGACTAGTCTCATAGCTCAGAAACGAAATCATCTAAGGTTTACTGTGGCTTTTCTGAGGTCGTCGACTGCTTCAGAAAAATCATAGACTTCAGAAAAGCCACAGGAAATCGTCGACGTATTTCCGCCTTTAAACTACAAAACAAAATCCTATCCTTCCTTACAGCAAACCTACTTCTCAATACCTAACCTAACCTATCCATCTAGCATCCTTATCCTAACAGTTTCCTACACTCTAGTATAAATCATCTCCAACCTAATACTCTAATATTTCCATATCAAGGCGATGTTAAATTAATCACACTTTCAGCTAGACACTTCTTTGATACCATTTGTAACGTCCTGAACCCTTAAACCCGGGTCTGGTGTGTTATACTTGATAAAATCCTCATAATCCATTATCCATAATCCATAATATACGCAGTGGAAAACATAAACATAATCTCCATAAAACATAATACTATAATACTAGAGTTTCCTAGTTTTAACCATAAACCATCATTTCCATCCATCACCTGTATTTCCATAAATACACACATCTCCAAACATACCAGTATTTTCACAATCATCCCTTTCTCTATAGACTTAAAACATAAAATGTAAAACATAAAATATTTACACCCTAAAATATTTTCAAAATTATACCCTTTTCCTCAAAATTGCTATCACAGCTCAAGCTCTCTAAGCTCGATCTCGTGGAGGTCCTGAAAAAGATTAGTTCATATTCGGGTGAGACACATCTCAGTAAGGGAAGAAACAATATATTAAAATAGTGGGTGACCAACATGAGTTTATAATCAACATAAAATTTAACATTTGCAGATCTTTAACATAATTTCTAAAATCATTTTCTGGACCTAATCAATCACATGCAAGACATTTTATCCACGAGATTACCTAAGGATAGGGGCGATTACTCGCCCATACAAGTAGCACCCCTATGCTCTGATACCTAGGCAACCCAAAAGTCACAGCTAAAGCATACCAGGGAACTCACCTTACTCAGTAAGCCCTTAAGTGATAAATTAATCTCATACTCACACAGTTCACGCAAAGGTTTACCAGCGAAGGCTCCCAAGAATAGGGAAATCTACCCGCCCATACAAGTAGTTTCCCTCTGTCCTAGCACGTTATGCAGCCTACTGCTACGCCTGATAAAACCAGGGCACTCGCCTTTCTCAGCAAGCCCTCGGGCGAAGAATTTGCCTTGCCCAAACGTAATATGTTCTACTAGCATAAATACTGCTAGTACCATAATACAATATTTTGTTTGCCATTATTCTGCATCTCTCAACTGTTCATGTTTTCATCTTTTACTTTTCATTTCATTTCACTTTACGTGGCTCTTTCCCATTTTACATTGTTCACATTTCACATTTCATTTCTATTTCATTCATTTCCATTTTCATTTTATTTCATTTCATACCCAGCATCTTTCGGCTGTTTTACCCAGTATCTTTCAGCTGTTTTACCCAGCATCTTTCAGCTGTCATACATTTACCCAGCATCTTTCAGCTATTTTACCCAGTATTTTTCAGCTGTCATACATTTACCCAGCATCTTTTAGTTGTTTTACCTTGCATTTTTCAACTATCATACATTTACCCAACATCTTTCAATTGTTTTACCAAACATATTTCATTTGTTTACATGATTGCATTAACACACACAAGCAGCATAGTTCATATCATATTTCATTCTCAATGTATTACTTACTTAACTTGCATCTCATACATTTAACATATATTTTTACACAACATTCCTATTTACTTATGCCACACAATTTAGTAATAAAATTCATACACTGCCTGTAAAATAAGCCAAGAAACATTTAATGTTTATATATTGAAAATACCTTTCATTTCTTACATAATTACCCTAAAAATATTTTTCCACTTTCATCAGTTTATTTTCGCATATACGTATCTAATAAGCAGCCCTAAACTCAAAAAAACATAATTTAAACAGTTGGCATTTTAAACCCATACCGAAACATATACACGTACATATAACACAATTTATTTTTCATTAAATTCATAAAAATTCTGATTTAGTATATATTTTTCCCCTTACCTGATTTCTTGCACTACGCCAAAAGGGACCTCGAAAGATGCCTGCGGCGCTCACCCGGACCCTAATTCAAAAACCCTAGTTGCATTAAATTATTCCTAAATAAAATACAATTTAAATATTTTCTAGGGCCATAATTTTCAAATAAATAGTTATATCTGCAAATGTAACAAATTTGCCAAATTTTCCAAATCCCACTCTTGCTTTGGAGTGGGGCCTAGAAAACCCCAATTGAAAATTTTCCCACATCAAAATGACGACAACCACGACTAGGACCATGTGCAGCTGCCTGATCGTCGATTTAGTGGTAGATTTAAAGAGAAATTGAGAAATTAGGAAAAAATTGCCTTACCCCATGAATGGTGCATACGCCACTCCTATGACAAATCTACTCTATTAGAAATGTCGGCAGTGGAGTTAGGAATCCAACGACACCTTCCATTTTCCAATTCGCCGCAAATTCATCGAGAAATTAAGAGAGATACAGAGACAGAGACGGAGCGAGCATTGGGCACGCAGAAGAATTTCAGGGGAGGTTGGCCGCCTCTCTTCTATATCTCCTAAAGGTTTATATACTTATATATATATATATATATATATATATATATATATATATATATACTTATAATATTATATTATATTATTTAATTAATAATAATAATTAATTAATTAATTAATAAATTATTTTATTTTTTAAAATTTTAATTTTATTAATTAATTTATTATTATTAATATTTATTATTATTTTATTTTTTTTGGGATCACTACATTCTCCTCTCAAGAAATTTCATCCTCGAAATTCTACTAACTAATCATCTTTTCACGTCACTAAAATTTATCAACTCATGTAGTTTAGTATATATCACCAAATAAACTGCTATATCATCTAATTCTAAATACGATCATCACTATCTTAAACATAAATTCATACTTGTCCCCCTGGCATTCTCTGACTCAGACTGGGTCAATAATTAAACTCGTGTTGGACCATCTCTACCAAGCGGTATCTGTTATTTCCCTTGATCCTGATTCTATGCAGGCACAGGTAACAGTTCCTGACAATTCTTCTTAACATGCCCTGGTTTATCGCACCTAAAATAGGTAGGAGTCCGAAACCAACATTCTCTCCTATGCATCTTGTTATATGTCTAACACATGGGGTAAGACTGGTTACCTTGATAACCAGGACCCATTGCATCTTTTCCTTTCTTCCCTGACCCCTAACTAACCTCAACTTGGAAACTAGGTGGTGCAGGCCTCTTCTTTTGCTCTATAGGCTCTATACTGCCCTGGATGCTCTTTTCCAGCACTGAAGCCTTATAAACTAAATCTGAAAAGTTCTAAACCTGAAACCCCACCACTAGCTTATAAATTCTGCACCTCATACCTTTTTCAACTTTTCTGGCCTTCCTTACTTCATTCGGGATCATAAATGGAGCAAAACGCGACAATTCGACAAACTTGGCTGCATATTCGCCGACTGTCAAATTCCTTTGTGTCAGATTAGTAAATTCTTCAATCTTTTCCTCTCTGACAGATGAAGGAAAATAAATGTCAAAGAATAGCTCTTACTCCTTGAATCTCTCCCAAGTAAGAGCTATCTTTACCACCCTTTGATCCTCTAGTAGCTTTGAAGAAAGCCACCAGCGCTTTGCCTCTCCAGTCATCTTGAATGCAGCACAATGGACCTTCTGCTCGTCAGTGTAGTCAAGTACCTCCAATATCTCTTCTGTCTGCTGAATCCAGTTATCTGAAATCACTAGATGAGGTCCCCTTTAAAATGTAGAAGGGTTCAAACTCAAAAATTCCTTGATGCTACTGCCCTTATCTGCAGTTGGGCAGTTTTGTTCTCTGGAATCCTTTCTCATTTCTGCCTTGACCTGTCGAGCTATACCTCTCAACATCACAGAGGTATCAATTTCCTCTTCACTGGAGGTCTCTGAATCATCTTTTCCTTCTACCCTTACATCCTCATCTCTAGGATCCATCCTAAAAATAAGACAAGAAAGAGATAAGAATTTCATATCATAAGCTCAACAACACAATTATATAATTTAAATCCAATAAACATCAAAATTCCTCATATAAAGACTAGTCTCATAGCTCAGAAATGAAATCATCTAAGGTTTACTGTGGCTTTTCTGAGGTCGTCGACTGCTTCAGAAAAATCACAGGAAATCGTCGACGTATTTCCGCCTCTAAACTACAAAACAAAATCCTATACTTCCCAACACCAAACCTACTTCTCAATACCTAACCTAACCTATCCATCTAGCATCCTTATCCTAACTGTTTCCTATACTTTGGTATAAATCATCTCTAACGTAATACTCTAATATTTCCATATCCAGGCAATGTGAAATTAATCACACTTTTGGATGGACACTTCTCTAATATCATCTGTAACGCCCTGAACCCTTAAACCCGGGTCCGGTGCATTATACATAATAAAATCCTCATAATCCATAATCCGTAATATACGCTGCGGAAAACATAAACATAATCTCCATAAAACATAATACTATAATATTAGAGTTTCCTAGTTTTAACCATAAACTATCATTTCCATCCATCACCTGTATTTCCATAAATATACACATCTCCAAAACATACCAGTATTTTCACAATCATCCATTTCTCTACAAACTTAAGACATAAAACATAAAACATAAAACATAAAATATTTACATCCCAAAATATTATCAAAATTATACCCTTTTCCTTAAAAGTGCTATCACAGCTCGAGCTCTCTAAGCTCGATCTCGTGGAGGTCCTGAAAAAGATTAGTTCATATTTGGGTGAGACACATCTCAGTAAGGGAAGAAATAATATATTAAAACAGTGTGTGGCCAACTTGAGTTTATAATCAATCGAAAATTTAACATTTGTAGATCTTTAACATAATTTCTGAAATAATTTTCTGGACCTAATCAATCACATGCACGACATTTTACCCACGAGAATACCTAAGGATAGGGGTGATTACTCGCCCATATAAGTAGCACCCCTCTACTTTGATACCTAAGGATAGGGGTGATTACCTGTCCATTCGAGCCGTTTGAGTTCGTTTTTTCGTAAAAATTTAAGGGAATTTGTTTACATCAATTATTTTTGAAATCTAATTCGATAGAACCGTAGCTTATGATATTATCTACGATATGACAGCTTATTTGAAAAATTACACCGGGTGGTATTGCCGGTTTTTTTGGTTTTGCAATTTTGGGAAAAATTAGGGTTTTGGGGTATGACCTCCAATTTTCTTAAAACTCATTTATTTGTATTAAACTTAAGTAAGAGAGGCTTGAATTTTCAATTTAAATGATATTTTCCAAACCATTTACTATACTATTGTGTATTAAAGCAAATGAGTGTGGCATGAGGTACTAAATGAAAATATACTGAACTTGAGAAATATATGTATGAGATACGGGAACTGGAGTTCCAAATTGTTATCAGGAAATGAAGAAAAGAGATGCCGGTTAAATACCGAGAGATGTATGTTTCTGGTTCAAACTGAGAGTTGTGTGTGGCGGTTTATACAAATGAATGAATGAATGAACGAATGAATGAATGAATGAATTGTGAAAAATACTGGAACTACTTAAATGTTTTATGAATGAAATCAGGCTACTGTTCTTTCCTTATAAATTGTATATATGATATATGAACCTCTTGAGAATGCTTGTTACCAAGAAAGCACGGTACCATTGCAAGAAAGAGAGATACAATGCAACCACATGCTATTCTTAAGTGTGGGTATTTAGATAGTCGATTTGGCATGAAGGGCCACTAGTTGATTACGAACCAGGGTGGTGTAGGCCAAGTCGGACTATAGAGAGTAGCGTGACTAGCCTGATGATCCTAGGACTGTATAAATGCACAACCCATACCATGGGGGAAGTAAATGATGTTGATATGATGTTTCAAAGATGAGATGAGTTCATTATGCATATACATAATTTAAAAATAAAATGGGCAAAGTCATAGCATTGACTACCAAGCGGGGGTGATTGTACAGTGTATGGGCCTGCACCCAACCCCAACCTCGGGGATTCTCGCTTGTAATGAGTCGAATTATCCTATGTGGGAATTATATATATATCTTCTATATTTTAGGTTTGTGAATGATTTAAATGTGTAACTATTTTTTACTAGAAATAAACTCATGTAGTCATACACTGATGTAATATGATCTTCCTTATTGAGAAGTGTCTCACCCCAATATACAAATCTTATTTTAGCTCCTACAAGAAACTAGTTCTAGCGTTCTAGAGGGCACCTGGAGCGTAGTGTTTTTATTTTATGTAACTTCTTGTTTATGTACTGAGCTTTGGTCAGATTATCTTTTTGGGTTTGTAATAGTAGGTTATGTTTTAGTTATGTATGGATGTATGTGAGGAACAGTTAGAAACTCTGATAAGTTTTTATTAGAAGATGTATGTTTCCTGCTATGTATGTTATACAGAATAGTATGGAACACTCATTTTCCCCTTATTTGGGCAAGTAGTATATGTATGGTATCATAGATATGCATGTTATATATGTATAGTGGCACTCTGGGACCACGTGAGGGTGTAACACCCCGAACCCTTAAACCCAGGTCCAGTGCATTATACATGATAAAATCCTGATAATTCATAATCCATAATATACGTAGCAGAAAACATAAACATAATCTCCATAAAACATAATACTATAATACCAGAATTTCCTAGTTTTAACCATAAACCATCATTTCCATCCATCACCTGTATTTCCATAAATACACACATCTCCAAAACATACCAGTATTTTCACAATCATCCGTTTCTCTACATACTTAAAACATAAAACATAAAATATTTACATCCCAAAATATTATCAAAATTGTACCATTTTTCCTAAAAAGTGTTATCACAGCTCGAGCACTCTAAGCTAGATCTCATGGAGGTCCTAAAAAAGATTAGTTCATATTCGGTTGAGACACATCTTAGTAAGGGAAGAAACAATATATTAAAACAGTGTGTGGCCAACATGAGTTTATAATCAACATAAAATTTAACATTTGCTGATCTTTAACATAATTTCTAAAATCATTTTCTGGACCTAATTGATCACATGCAAGACATTTTATCCACGAGATTACCTAATGATAGGGGTGATTACCCACCTATACAAGTAGCACCCCTCTGCTCTGATACCTAGGTAACCCAAAGGCCACAATTAAAGCATACCAGGGAACTCACCTTACTCAGTAGGCCCTTAAGTGATAAATTAATCTCGTACTCACACAGTTCATGTAAAGGTTTACCAGTGAAGGCTCCTAAAAACATGGAAATCTACCCGCCCATACAAGTAGTTTCCCTCTTCCCTAGCACGTTATGCAACCTACTTCTACCCCTGATACAACTAGGGAACTTGCCTTTCTCAGCAAGTCCTGGGGCGAAGAATTTGCCTCTCCTAAACGTAACATGTTCTACTAGCATAAATATTGCTAATACTATAATACATTATTTTGTTTGCCATTATTTTGCATCTCTCAGCTGTTCATGTTTTCATCTTTTACTTTTCATTTCATTTCACTTTACGTGGCTCTTTCCTATTTTACATTGTTCACATTTCACATTTCATTTCTATTTCATTCATTTTCATTTTCATTTCATTTCATTTCATACCCAGCATCTTTCAGTTGTTTTACCCAGCATCTTTCAACAGGGCCTCGTAGACGAAGGTCTTTAGAATTTTGTCAACGAACACAGGGCTTCATCGACGAGAAAATACCGAGAGAGGTTTCCAGTTGCTCTAAATTTCGTCGATGAATACAGGGTTTCGTCAACTAATTTTATGAAAGACTCGTCGACGAGGTGACGTGTCTCGTCAATGAATCTGGCAGTATATAAGGAGGAAAATCGAGATATTTCTCATTTCTCTCGCCGCTCTCTTTCTCTCTCTCCTCTCTCTCTCTCTCTCTCCTACGACTCTCTCTCCCTTCTCTCTTCATTTCTGGACCCATCAGTCACCGGATCGACGATCCAAAACTACCACGACGCTCCTGACAGAGTTCTCTGCAAGACTGCCAGAGCGGATCGTTAGGAAAACGAAGTTGGATTTCATCCCAATATCAGGGTAAGGAATTTTATCCAATTTTTGACTTCCTGGTCGTTATAGGAAATGATGTAGGTAGAAAAATACTGATGTTTAGATCTGGAAAATATTATTTTCAGGGTGTTGTAAAGGAGGCCCTACGAGTATCGGGCTAGAGTATAGTAGGGGCTTTTCAAAGTTAAGGTAAGGGAAATATGCTATGCTAGGAAATTTCTAAATATGATACAGTTTATTTATTTACGAAAATTATGTATTAACGTATGGTGTGGCTTGTGAATATGTATGTAGTACGGGGATATGTTTTACGAATTGTAGTTTCATGATTTTTATGAATTTCAGTACCATGATTTTACGGATTTAAGTACTATGATTATGTGAACTTCAGTACCATGATTTTACGAATTTTAGTACCATGATTATACGAATCTCAGTACCATGATTATACGAATTCCAGTATTATGAATATGCAGTTTCATGTTATGATTATTTAGATTTCAGTACGTTATGCAACATCATGGTTATTATAATTACTTCGGAATCATGGTAAATCAGATAGATATGTATAGAAATATATTATATAATATCAGACCCTGTTGGACTTGCAGCTACAGAGCACGGCACCGTTGCTACAGATATTATGTTACTTTATGAGTGCAACCACCTATTCAGATAATATGTGGTACGGTCGACCACCTAGGCCCTGGAAGAGGTTAGGCTCCCCATCCAGATATGGGTTGAGGTGGGCAGGTCGACTGACAGAGTTCGATGATTTATTCCTGGTTGGCCAGCCAGGGTAAATCCAGCCTACGGGCTGCACAACCTCATCATGAGGGGCATGTCATGACATAGATAGCCACAAGGAACAGCTTCAGTTACTATTACTTACGTATTGATTTACAGAAATAGGGATCCTACTTATGTACACTAGAAGTATTTTTAATTATTATCATGATACTGATATGTTAATCAATAGGGAAAAGGGGTGGTGTACTTTATTATTTGTATTGTACTTTGGTACTCAGTTATTCATGTTTATATGAAAACAGATTTCATGATATATATATATATATATATATATATATATATATATATATAGTAGCTCATTTGCCACACACTAGTAATAACATATTTCTTCTTACTGAGCATTGGCTCATACCAGTGTTGAAATATTTTTCAGGTGATCCAGGTAGACGAGCAGACCAGGCTTGCAAATAGAGGGGTGACTGTAGTGCCCTGTTAGAGAGTGAGTATCATTTTGGGAATGTATTTGTAAACCCTAGCTAGCTGAGGGTATTTTTGGGAAACAAATACATGTACATATTTTAGAAACATGTAGTACTTTGGTATTATGTGGTATTGTATATAATGGTATATGGATATGTTTGTATGATTTCTGCTTTTTGCTGCTTAGGTTAATACTATGGTATCAGAGTATGTTATTTGCTATTATGAAAAAAAAAATTCAGTTAATTAAGCAAGTCGTTACATGTCATACATTTACCCAACATCTTTCAGCTATTTTACCTAGCATCGTTTAGCTGTCATACATTTATCCAACATCATTCAATTGTTTTACCCAACATTTTTCAGTTGTCATACATTTACCCATCATCTTTCAGCTATTTTACCTAACATATTTCAGCTGTTTACATGGTTGTATTAACACACACAAGCAGCATAGTTCATATCATATTTCATTCTCAATATATTACTTACTTACCTGCATCTCATACATTTAACATATATTTCCACACAACATTCCTATTTACTCATGCAACACAATTTAGTAATAAAATTCGTACACTGCCTTTAAAATAAGCCAACCAAAATTTAATGTTTAAATACTGAAAATACCTTCATTTCTTACAAAATTACCCTAAAAATATTTTTTCACTTTCATCAGTTCATTTTCACATATACGTATCTAAAAAACAACCCTAAACTCAAAAAAATGACGACAATCACAACTAGGACCACGTGGTGGTGCCCGATCATCGATTTAATGGAAGATTTAAAGAGAAATGGAGAAATTAGGGAAAAATTGCTTTACCCCAGGAATGGTGCCTACGCTACTCCCACGACAAATCTACTCCAGTAGAAATGTCAGCATTGGAGATAGGAATCCAACGACACGTTCCGTTTTCTGATTTGCCGCAAATCCGTCGAAAAATGGAGTGAGAGAGAGAGAGAGATACGGAGACGGAGCGAGCGTTGGGCACGTAGAAGAATTTCAGGGGGGTTGGCCACCTCTGTTCTGTATCTCCTAAAGGTTTAACCTTCAGGAGATTACATATATACTTATATATATATATATATATATATTAAATAATATAATATAATATTAATTAATTTTTTTGAATTTTTTTAAATTTTAATTTTAATTTAATTAATTAATTTATATTATTATTATTATTATTATTATTATTATTTATTTATTTTATCATTATTTATTTTTTGTGGATCACTACAAGTGGGTTGGGGCATTACAGTTGGTATCAGAGCATTAACCAGTTGGAAGTGTGATGATATTCACATCGCTTGGTTATAGAAATATTTAGAACCCAGGTTGTTCGGTTCTGCATACTAGGTTGGATGACTTTACTAGAGTATAGGATGCGGGTAGGACTTTCGAGTTTTGCTTCATAGAAATGGAGATAGAAATCCATTGACGAACTTTTGCATTTTTCTAGATCAGTCAAAGGGTTCAAAAAATCATGAAAATCCATCGAAGATTTTGTGTTTGAGTGGAGGGGCGGAACTTGAGCTAGAATAAGAGTATCAAGTTAGCAGAGTATGTCATTATTAGGATGTTAATTCATTAAAATGAGTCTTATAGTATTGTGGTTGTAGCAACTATGTAAGGAAACATGATTCTAAATAAATTTTCTTAATTGTTTCTTCAGGATGGAGTCTAGGGATAATACTGCTAAAGCCGGGGGCAATAGCAGCGAAGGGATTGGTCATGAGGCTGACAATGACTCCACAGTAGTATTAAGGGACTTCGCTCAACAGCTTATGGCTGAGGTTGTGCGAACTTATAGGGGGTTAGGAACGTCCCATAGCTGAACTGGAATGTTCTATTGATCAGTTCACTCGATTGAAGCCTCCTACCTTTGCAGGGAATGCAGACCCAATCCGAGCTGAGAATTGGATTCAGGAGATCGAGAAGATCTTGGTTGTTCTGTATTGTACAAAGGAGCAGAAGGTAGCATTTGTGGCATTCAAATTCACTGGAGAATCCGAAAGGTGGTGGGAATCGGTAAGGATACTGGAGGAGCATCAACCAGTACTAGTGGTGATGACATGGGGCCGTTTTAGAGAGGTGCTCTTTGAGTGATATTTTCCAGCCACCGTCAGGAATGCAAATATGGAGGAGTTTATGATCCTGACTTAGAGGAAGTTGGCAGTTTACCAGTATGCTGCCCGATTCATGGGGTTATCACGTTTTTCATCGTTTATGGTACCCGATGAGGCGAGGAAAGTTTGGAAGTTTGAGAGGGGTCTGAAGAAGGAGATTCAGAGGCAGACAACGATCCTACTGATTCAAAACTTTGCTACTCTAGTGGATAAAGCCACTATGGCAGAGAAGAGCCTGTAGGAGGACACAGAGGTTCAGATCCCGAAGGAGAGGACAGCGTCTCCCAGTTCTTATTCAGGTGTGAGGTAGGGCACTTAGAAGAAATATAGTGGTAGCGAAGGCTAGCAGTGAGAGGCTGGTGGAGGTACGCCTCAAGGTACATCATATTTCTTTGCTTGTTCCAGTTGTGGCAAGCGCCATGCAAGAAAGTGCATGATGGGTTTAGGTATTTGTTATCGGTGTGGTAAGCCAGGGCATCTGGCGCGTGATTGTGAGCTGCTGGGGAGCAACGCACCCCCACAGCAGCCATATAGAGGAGGTACGCAGGCGCCACATGGTGGGTACTAGAGGGGTATAGCCCAGGTAAGGGTGTATTCCCTAATTCCAAGAGAAGTAGAGAACACCGAAGATGTGGTGATAAGTAATATTTATATGCATTTGAATAAAGCTGTAATACTATTTGATTCAGGAGCGACACATTCCTTTATTTCCTAGGGATTCGTCAAACTATGTGGGTTAGAGGTACAACCGTTAGATGATAAATTAGCAGTGGCTATACCGTCAAGGTCAGTAGTCATATGTTGTAGGGTGATTTAGGATTTTCTAGTAGAGATTCAGGAGAGAGTACTACCAGTCAGTTTAATTGTGTTTGATATGCACAAATCTGATATCATTCTGGGGATGGACTGGCTAGCAGCCAGTTATGCCAGCATCGATTACCACAGGAGAGAGGTAGTATTTAGGCTCCCCGGGGAGCAGGAATTCAAGTTTGTAGGGTCGTGTGTGCGTTCTACACTACGTATGTGACACCCCAATTTTTTTATATAAACAATCATATATCAGCCACGTCAACACCTCTGATACCACTAATATGACCCAACCCGCATTGGCCACCGGGTAAATAGGTATTTCATTTATATTTACCTAATAGCGGAAGTCATAAAATATAAATTATCCAGAATACAATACCCAGAGTATCATTATACATAGACATATACATTTCTATCATACCTAAAACACACAACCCTAGGGGAGTTACACCTTTCTAGTCCAACACTCACCCTGTATATCAGGGTATCCGCTCCACACTATCTCAGAGCCCTATCACCTGGTCTGTCTCTATTCCTTAAAAAGTTTAGATAATTTGGGTGAGACACATCTCAGTAAGATGAAATAAATTATTTACAATGTGTGGCAATATGAGTTCAGTTATATTAAAATACTCATTAAAATGATTTCCATCTGAGAAAGTATGCAAGTTCATTTTCATACTCATATAGATATACATCACAAGCTTTTAATTTCATTTCCAAAATCATTCATACACAACTCATGTTTACCAGCGAAGTTCCTAAGAATAGGGAAGCTTACCCACCCACACAAGTAGCTTCCCTCTGCTTTGATATCGTTTGCAACCTTACCCAATTACTCGGGTACAACTGCAACTGACAATTATCAGGGTACTCACCTTACTCAGTAAGCCCTCAGGTGGAGAGTTTTTGTAACGACCCAAAGAATAATGGTATTTAAATAATAAAGAGGGAGGGAAATGGGAATAGTAATAGAAGGAGGTAGCCGACTTCGTCGACGAACGCTTCGCACTCGTCGATGACGTTGCACTTTGGGATGTAATGACCCAAGAGAATTTATCAGGTCCTTGTCGACGAAGACAAGTTTTGTCGATGAGAAGATACCAAGATAGGATTTTTAGAAGTCTAAAATTCATCGACGAGGGTGTAGGTTCATTGACGAATTTTCTACAGGACTCGTCGACGAGGTGACGTGTCTTGTCGACGAATCCGGTTCTATAAATAGTTGAAACTTGGATTTTTATGCAACAAATTCACATAAACTCCCTCTCTCTACGGTCCTTCTCTCTTCTCTCTTCGATTTTGGCCCCGTTAGTCGCCGAATCGATGATTTGAGGCCACCACGCGCTTCTGGGGAAGTTCTCTCCAAGTGTGCTGAAGCGAATTGTCGGTGGAACAAAGTTGGATTTCATCCCAGATTCAGGGTAAGACCATTTTGTTGAAATTTGACTTTCCACCAGCTATAGGAAATTATGTAGACATAGAAATAGTAATATTTTTTTTTAGGATATATGGTTTTCAGGGTGTTGAGTGGAGAACCCTGCGGGTGTAGGACCCATCACAATAGGGGGATGTTAGGAGAAATCTGGTAAGGGAAATATGCTATGTTAGGAAGTTCTAGAATGATTTTCAGTATGAAATGTATATTTTTATCAGGTTATTATTTACAGCAGAACTTTATATAGTTTATCAATTATGAATAATATGTTTTAAATTACTGTGTGGCTTGAAAATATAGATATAGTATAGAAACATGCTTTACAGTATTTTTCAGAGTTGTGTTTTATAGAATATACAGACAGTGAATATGTTTTATAGTAATTACAGAATACCATGATTATACAGTTTACGGTACCTTACATACAATTTTATAGTTCATTTCAGAAATAGAGTTGATACAGATACAGTTTATCACAGTGTCATGGTTAATACAGTTATTACAAAATTATGGTAAAACAGATAGTTGTATATAGAGATGTATTATATAGTATCAGACCTTAATGGGCATTACAGATACAGTTTACAGAGCACGATATCGTTGCTATATGTTGAATAGAGTGCAACCACCTATTTAGATAATACGTGGTAGTAGGTCGATCAAATGCCCATGTGTGGACATGCTCCCCATCAAATATGGGTTGAGGAGGGCTGATCAGACTAATGGAGTATAGTGGTTTATCCTGGTCGGCCAACCAGTGTAGATCCCTCCTACAGGCCACATAACCCTGTCATAAGGGGTTAAATCACGACATATAGTTATCCATCCATGGAAGTTTTCAGTTATTATTATGTATGTACAATTTCATAGAAACAGGGAATATATGTATATCTATAATAAAAGTATTATGTATAGAAACCTAAAATACAGGTATGTTAAGCAACATGGGAAAGGTGGTGGTTATATTGTTTGTACTATATTTACAGATTCAGTTATACATGATTATATAGAAACAAATCTTCATAGTACTGTAGCTCATTTGCCACACACTAGAAATAACATATTTCGTCTTACTGAGCGTCATCTCATCCCATTACTTTAACATTTTTTAGGTGATCCAGGTAGGAGAGCAGATCAGATTCACAGATAGAGGGGCTTTAGTACTGCCCTATCAGTAGAGTGAGTATTTATGGGAGTATTTATGTATAGCCTTAGCCCAGTTGAGGGTATTTTGGAAAACAATCATATATGTATATTTTGGGGAACATTTTAGCACTTTGGTATTGTATATTCTCTTGATTGTGTTTATATGAATTCCACTTCTCGCTGCTTAGGTTGATGGTTTGGTTTAATCTTGTAGGTATCAGAGTATTATAAATTTTACAGTATAAAAAAAAAATCAAAATTGGAAAATAAATAGCAGGTCGTTACAATTTTACTTCGCCTTATTTATTTATATTATTAACTCACACTATTTCTTCCCTTATTTTCTTTCATTGCATTTCCATTTTCATCTAGCTTATGAGTGTCCCTGATAACCAATATACTTGCATATGTAACTCACGGCTGCCCTGAGGATATTCATTATGCTATGCTTCCCCCCATGGTCAAGGTTGTGCAGCTCGAAGGCTGGATCTAACCGCAGTTGGCCGACTCGGTTAGATCAAAATATCATATCACATATCCAGTTTCTGTACTACAACTGGTCGACCTATAGCCCTGATCCAGACTCAGGGGGTGCAACAACTCTACTATATAGCTCAGTCGAATGTCACGCCACACGCTCTACGAGTCCATGTGGTTGCACTAACACCACTAGCAACGGTACTGTTCTCAATATCACAACCCATCATTAGGGTTTCCATATCCATCCATCAGGGTTATCATTAACACGTACCCGCAATCATTATGTGGTATTGGCATTCCATCAATCATATTTCAATGATCTCATTGCAACTTTCACACTTTGCAATGTTCACATTTCCCTAGTATTCACAATCAGTATTCTCATTTCAATCATCACATTTCAACTTCTATGTTGCATAGTCCCATATTCACATTTTAGTATACACATTTTAGAATTCAAGTTTTCATTTTCATGTTTCAATATTTTCATATCAATATAAACAATTAATCTCATATTTGTATATCTCAATTCATCTCAATAAAAATGTTCTCATAATTTTCTGTGCACATTTCATCACCTCATTATATATCATGTTTCACGTATTTCAACATTTCTCAAAATACCTATATCAATAATTCAAACATTCTCATTTTCCTAGAAATCATTTCTATTCACATATAAATACGACATTTCATCATTTTTCACTAACATATCAATAATTCTCATTTCATTATTTTCTCAGAAATTACCATCATTATAATTTGCATTTTTCAGTATACGTCATATGTCACACAGTTTTCATCTAATATTCATAATATATTAATTTCATAGGAAAAAAAATATCATACCTTTATTTTCCACATATCCATTCAATCAATAATATCAAAATACTGCTATAATTTATTTCCATTACCCGGCTTATTGAGGGTCTCGTTAAAACCCGGATCCTACGCCCTCGAAGCTCGAAATTCAAATCCTACAATTCACTTTTTCCCCAGATTAATTAACTCATTTCCTAAAATAATACTTATATAACCTTCCTTAGGCTCCATATACTCCAAATTAACATTTAAACTAATATTTAACACCCTTACCTTGTTTTATGAACTATGCCTACAGGGTCCCGAAATTACACCCGCGACGCTTACTCGAGCCCTTAACTCAATAACCCAAATTCAACCTTAGAATGCCCAATATTCTAGAATTTATAAATCTACATTAATTAAATAATACTTAGCCCCTTAATACCCCCCTTATCCTAATTTTGGGGTTATGCCTACGATGATTCCACGAGAAATCTGCTCTGCTAGACTTGTAAAGAATTATCCCTAGATTCTCATGGTGGTCTCTGATCGTCAATTAGGCTTAAGATTTATGAGAAATTGAGGTAAGAGTGAGAATTTAACTTATCCCATGAGATATGACTACATTGCTCATATGATAAATCCACTCCGGTAGAAATATTGGTGGCGGAGAATGGAGCCCAACGGTATTTTTTGATTTTCGATCGATGCCCGTTTGGCCGAAGAAATTGAGGAGGGTGGGAGAAAGAGAGACGGAGGTGAGCAATGTGAACTGAGAGAGAGCGCAGAGAGACTAACGGCCAAAGGAGGGGGTTTCTTTTTTAATCTACTTTATTCTCTTGAAGCAGAAGCTTCAGGAGATTTGCATACCAATCCTATATAACATATACTAATATATTACATATATATTTACTTTTATCTTTTGTTATATATATATATGTTACCTTAATCCATATTATGTTACCTTAATCCATATATATATATATATCATTTTAATTATTTAATAAATCCAATTCAACAATGTTTAATTAATTAATTCAGTTTAACAATAATTAATTAAATTTATAATTAATTAATTAATAATTAATAACTAATATATATATATATATATATATATATTTAAGATCATTCCACTCATCTTGTTTAACTATTTTTGGGATTATTACATTCTCCCCTTATAAAAATTTCGTCATCGAAATAGCTATTCATTTGCTTCCCATCCTTAGAGAGAACACTTTCAATTTTATTAATTACCCTCACTTATGGTGGGGGAATACCGTGGTTATAAAGAGAGTTCTAGGAGATTACAACTACTCAAAATTCTTCCAAAGTCATTCATATCCCAAAACTAAAAACTCTATCTATCCTACACTACACTATACAAATCAAAATACAACATTATTATTCACTCTTATTCTGACTGGCTCAACTCTGAACTCCACTGAATAAATATGGATATCTCTGGCGCATCTGATCCTCTAATTCCAGGAAGCCTTCTCAATGGCATGATTGCGCCATAAAACTTTTACCAGTGGAATCTTCTTCGTGCGTAGCTCCTGTTTCTTCCGGTCAAGAATATGCATTGACACTTCCTCATAAGTCAAGGTATCACCCAGCTCCAGTGCTTCATAACCAATCACATGGGAGGGGTCTGAGACGTATTTCCTCAGCATAGAAACGTGGAATATGTCATGAATCCTAGACAAGACCGGTGGTAATGCCAACCGATAGGCAACTTGACCCACTCTTTCAAGAATCTTGAATGGTCCAATATACCTAGGGCTCAGCTTACCCTTCCTCTAGAACCTCATAACTCCCTTCAACGGTGCCACCTTTAGGAATACGTGATCTCCTGTGTCAAACTCCAATTCTTGCTGGCGAGTATCTGCCTAACTCTTTTGCCGACTCTGTGCTGTTTTGATCCTGTCTTTGATGAGTCTGACTTTATCCCGAATCTCCCGTATCAGCTCTGGCTCCAAAATATGTCTTTCCCCAATCTCCTCCAAGTATAACGAGGATCGGCACCTCCTGCAATAACCCAGAGAATTAAATAAGATCTCGTCGACAAACACAGGGAATTCGTCGACGAGAACATATGAGGGCATTGTTGACAAGGACACGTCTCGTTGACGAGAAGATACCGAGAGGGGGTTTTTAGCCGTATGAAATTCATCGACGAGGGGTTCATGTTCATTGACGGACTTTCTTTAGGGACTTTTTTACTAGATGACGTGTCTCATCGACGAACTCGGGGCTATAAATAGCTAAAACCCGAATTTTCTATAGAATTTGACGTAGGAAACACACACACACACACACACTCTCTCTCTCTCTAAAACGTCCCTCTCCCATTCTCTCTTCGATTCCGACCCTGTTTCTCACCGGATCGACAATCTGAGGTCACCACGACGCTCCTGGGAAAGTTCTGTACAAATCTATCAGAGTGGATCGTTGGTAGAAGTGGTTTGAATTCTATCCCAATTTTAGGGTAAGACATTTTATTCAATATTTGTCTTTCCCACAGTTATAAAAAATATAGTATACGAAGAAATAATGATATTTTGTTTTGGGAGATGTGGTTTTTAGGGTGTTGAGTGGAGATTCCTGCGAGTGTGAGACCAAAAATAGAAAGAGGCTTTTCAAAAACGAGGTAAGGGAAATATGCTATGTTAGGAGTTTTAATAATGTTATTTGAGGTCGACCAAGAGAAATTTGAACTGAGAGTTCGGTCGACCAAACTAAGTGTCCCAAGGGTGATTTTTCATTCTAGTGTGGTTCGGTCAACCAGTTGAATTTGAACTAAGTGGTTCGGTTGATCGGGCAATTGTGGCATCTCCCGAGGACCTTCGGTCGACCAAGTCATTGGCTTAAGGTTTTTCTCGGTCGATCGTATGGTCAAACATTTGACCTAGAGGGACTTTAGTCAACTGGTTGACTTGAACTAGGCAGGGTTGAGTCGATTGTACTTGTGGTCAAACCGTTGACCTAAATCAGTTTGGTCGACCGAGGGATATAGTGCTTTCAAGTACGGTCGATCGAACATGTATTTTTCCTACATTTTGGTTCAAGTCCCTTATACATAAACCCTATTCATGTGAACATACATACTTAAAGCATGCATAAGTGTCTTAGGGTCATTCTAAGTCTTTTTATAGGATACTGATAAAATCTAGCGTATCCCTAAGGTCAAACTACGGTCTTGAGCTTATAGTCCCTACCATGCATTCATTATTATAGACCTTTGAATTATTACAGACCCGAAATGAATAAAATAAAATATATTAATACAACTAAAAGTAAAGATCGGTCTTCATGTGCTGCTCCTTTGCAATTCCATGGAAAACACCGAGGTATGCTTATTTAAGTGCTTCTCGGCTTCTATTTCTCATCTGTTTTTGGTGCTTAAAAAAATAAACCTGTTCAAATACTCAAAGAACGCAGATGAGATACTGTGGTTTGTCATAATCAAAAAAAGAGACGGACCCAAAAAGTCAACAATCTCCCCCTTTTTGATGATGACAAACACAAAAGCAAAATATGGGTTCGCCTGACAAGGCTTCCCCTAATAATGTGCACAAATAGTGATATTCAATACAATTCACATACAAGCATGAAGACTTTAGAATATTTTCAATAAGTTGTGCAATTAAATACAACAATTATATTCTATTCTGAGTAACAAAAGTGCAGGGAGAAGGACTAATTTTGCTCGTGTAAAGCATCTCCCCCTTTTGTCATTAGCAAAAGGATAGAAAAAATATAAGCGTTCTTGGAAAAATATGGCAACTAACCACACAAACAGAGTAAGTGGTCATTAAAAAATTTAAATGACATGAAAAACATAGTCGGACTAGAATTATCCACAAACCAATTCAGTTCAAATATTTCATAAGACCCATGAAAGATTTTAGTTCAAAGCACACAACATATGAAAGCAAATAGACGGTTTGAGCATAAAAGCAGTCCAACAAATTCACATGCATTTTTATGTGAAGTCACCGACTCAGTTGTATGATGTAAAGATATATGTGTATACTAATAATAATATATATCCCCCTTTGATATTTGTAAAATGTACTAGGGATGATGCATCGTTGAAAAAGAAACTTTAAAATCGATCACAAGCAAGCATCAATATTCTAGTTATGATTTAAGTACAATTCTAATATAACCAAGATAAACAACCATATGGATAAATATATATATATATATATATATCAAAAGATTAAGACAAGGTCATATGGCAAAGAAAATGACTGTGGCTAATCAACATATTTCAGATTGTGATTTTCAATAAAATTTTCACATTTAATCCCAAAAGCCACAGAGAATTCAAGATAGATCTAAGCTAAAAAGTGTTGGTGAGCATAACAGGATAGAATGTTCATTTTAGATGCTCCCCCTATCGTTTGGAATCCTAGCTTAAATACAATAAGTTGCTCATACTAAATAGAGAATTACTTCATTATGCCTAGTAGTATAAGCTATCATTTTGAATCCTTTAAACCAACCATACTGATTATTAATCAACTACATTTATCTTGATTAGTATATTTGTCCCTATAGACCATAGATACATAAGAAAATATATATAAAGACATGCAGTAGAGTTCATGACCCAAGAACATTTCATATCAAATCATAAAGCTTCAAGTGCATAATATAATGTTCAGGGATTTCAGAAGAGCCTCAATATTCAATAAATGAAAGTAATGCATATAAGTTTCTTATGGTCTTTTCTAGGGATGGAGCTGAAGTCCTTTGACTATTCGATGATCATGATAGGATGAAATTTAATGTATTCAGTTTTCACTCATCCTTTTTTTAAAAATATTTTAACATTTATTCTATCATGATCATTTTTGTACAAGGTTTTACTTTGGAAAAAATTTTGTCAAAATTTCAGAAGTATGTCGTCTATAAATCGGACATTTTCCCATAAACCTGTACCTAATAGGTTCAAATAAGCAATATATGATTCAATTTAAGGCACACGAGAACCTATATCCACTACCAGAATGCAATACACATCATTGCATCCGCCATGCAGGAGGCTTTCAATACAAGCATGTAATCCAGTAGTAATCAACAATTTATGAAGTATAAACTATCCATCAAAGAATATGTACAGTAGAGAGTAGAGGATAGTTATGAGTTCAATGCAATGTTGTAATTCATAAAGGCATATGGGCATAGATATTATAAGATAATGAGAGCATTTAATTTTTATAGTCATGAAAGAGTAATGCTTCCCCTGAGTTATGCGCTAATTCATTTTATGCCTTTTCTTATTTTTCAGGTTCTTTAGCCAAGTGTATTAATATTTTCAATGATATATATCTTGACTTTAAATGCTTTCAACTTAGCGGACCAAAAAGTCACAATAGATATTTTTTTAAGTGAACTAAGCCAATATTGCCTCTATTGATATGAATTTTAATGTGTGTGAGAGGCACCAAGTTGGATGGCTTTAACTTTAATTGCATGTGCATTGGCCTTCTTTGAATTTTCATTCCATCATCTAGATTTGAAACCTAGTGCAATCACTTTGGCCATTCAACATTTTTCAGAAGATTTGAGGCCCTAAGGATTTTGATTTAACGATTAAGAGCTTATGAAAGGAATTTAACCAAATACTCTTAGGGATTAAATTTCTATTTGGTTCATAAGAGTATTTAGGTAGTAACGGGACAATATGAATGATGAGCACGCCAACCAATATGTCCTAACCAGTTCTAGAAAAGAGCAGTATATAATATATGAATATTTAAAGAATGATGCTCTTTGATAATTTCAAATCAACCATGGCTGGAGGGTATCTGTTAAAGCATAATTGACTAATTAAGTTAAGGATACAAGCCCATGCATGGATAATACTTTACTAGATATGATCATGAAGTGGTAAAGATTTCTTATGGATGGGATAAGCCAAAATTAGAGGATTTATGATTTAAACTCAAAGGGAAAAAATTTATGATATCCAGATGAAAACTTGATTCCCTTAGTGGATGCCCCTAATTTAGTTATAAGAGGAATGACTTTTAATTAGCACTAGTAGATATGGAATTTATGATTACTGGTGCTTATACCTAAAGTGATGACTCAATTTTGATTAACGAGATTAGGGTTAAAGATATATAGAATATGATGGACCCCTAAAGCTTATCTCTATGTAATGGACAACAGTTGCTTAACTTAAGATGTTTATCTTTAAGCATGAGTTAAGCTTCTAGAATTATTTACCAAGCAAGAAAGCCTCGTCCATTTGGAAGTGGTTTTCATCAAGTATGCTATAGCCCGATGTTTTCATATTTTTGGCTTAATTATTTAAGATTCTTAGTATTCAATATAGTGTATATTGAATGCATATACTAAGATTTGGAATTTTAAGCACGCACCTTTTCTTGATCCTATAGTCATCACAACCCTTAAACCTAATCCTAAGATCTAAGCAAGCATTAAATAATTAAGTAATATTAATTTAAATCTATTTTTTCTTAGGACCTACGGGGTTTGCTTTCATGATCACCCATATCATTTCTTTGTCTAGGACTTAAGCACACATAAATAGACAATTAAAACTAACGTGCCCTTTCATTTTACTAAATGAGCAAATTTTGTATATGAATGAAGGATTTTACTTATTTTTTATATTTTTACAAAAATAGGCAGATGAATGACTATGAGACTTATCATATGAACCCTTTTTGAAAAATTTATTTCTTTTGACTCTTAAGGATTTATTATGATTATTCGTTTCATATTCTACTTTGGGTGCAACAATAGAATAATCATCTATTTCTTCTTCTAAGTAGATAATTTTTAATATCTTCATAATCTTTATCTTCTCGATGATAGCATGATAATCTTTTAAGTCTTTTAATTGCTTAGCTATCCCCTTATTCTCAATTCTTAAAAATGATTTTTGCTTAGATAACTTCACTAGAAATTTATTCATTTTCAATAAAACTTTTTCTAGTTTTTCATACGACAACATGCTTTCATTATTCAATTCGGCACATGATTCATTACAAGATATATCACAATTATTATATGAATCATTGCATGCTTGTTCAACGAGACTATCATAAAGATTATTAGATGATTCATTATACGATATGCTGCAATACTTTTCATAAGAATCTTCGCATACATCATTAATAGTATTATCAACAGATGATTCAGCATGTGACACAACATAACATTCAGCATAAGAATCATCAATCGAGCTAGAGTGAGAATCATATACCTCATTGCTGATTACTTGTTCACGATTTACCTCCTCCTGATCATATAGAGTAGCAGACTCCTCGTCTTTGCCTTGTCCATATCTCCTACCAACTCTTCCCACATATCCTTTGCACTAGAGCATGCCATAATCTCAAGTAGAATATTAGAATCTAAAGTGCAATACAGTAAATCCATGGCGTGTGAATTTGCATGCATCACAGTAGTATCATTTTCATTTACAGGCATACAAATTCCTCTGACAATCACCTGCCAAGCCCTCCAATCCATTGATTTTATAAATATGCTCATTCTAATTTTTCAGAGGGTGTAATCAACACCACAAAATAATGGAGGACTGGAAGGTGATTGTCCCACTCTGAATGGGGATACACCAAATTTAGCCATTGCGATCTTTTTGCAAAAACATTTAAATCTAGTGTAACGAGTGTAATTGTGACGACCTGCTTAATTTCCAATTTTTTTTTCATAATATAATACAATATCACAAAACTCAGAAGTTCATAGTCTACCTGGACCGGTGGGTACCAGTGATATATCAAAACATATAACAGAAGCCTAAGCAGTAGGAAAACATAAAATCATATACATACATACATAATCCTCCATCACAGTACCAGAGTTACTACAACCACTGTATTTATATACATACAGCACACAACCCAAAAGACATCGTAGGGCCATCCCACAAAGTACATCTGACCCTATCAAAACACTTACCCTTCTGGAAGGGCAGACCAATTGTACTAGATCAGTGGGGCTTTACCCGCTCTCCAATTAGGGACTCTTGAAATGTTTATAAAATTCGGGGTGAGACACCTCTCAGTAAGGTGATATACATATAATCATAAACAGAACCAGTAAAACTATATATACATCATTTTTGGGAAAACATGTATAATCAAACATGGCAGAACATAATGGTTTCCATAGCATAATTCATCTCATATAAATATTAATACAAAAAAAAAAAAAAACATCCCTGGAAGGTTAGTTGACTGTTGTCATGTATTATCCCCACATGACTGGATTGTGTGGCCCAAAGGCGGGACCTGACAATGGTTGGCCTACCATTGCCAAGTCAAAAATACAGTCTATAAGTCCGATAGGTCTGCCAGACTTGGTCCATACACCAGGGGCGCTCACACACTTCTTAAAAACCACACCGACCATCCAATCTCACACCACTCCATACAGCGGCGTTAACACAAATATCGTGATCATGATGACCATGGACACATAGCAATGGTACCGTGCAAGTGCTAGCCTAAACCAAGTCAAGCAGGTTCTGATATCATATAACATATACTGAAATTGTGATACATGGATATTTCATATCATTAATTATCAAATCAATCATATCATTTTTCATATATACGTATATTATGAAAATCTTCGGCTCGTACACCGGTATTTCACATTTTACCATAGCTCGACCCGTACACTGGCAAATCATATCCATAACACGGTCCATACGCTGGCAAATCATTTCCATAGTTCGGCCTGGACGCCGGCAACATATCCATAGCTCAACCCGTACGCTAGCAAATCATACACATAGCACGGCCCGTACGCCGGTGAATCATATCCATAGCACAGCCCGTACGCCAACAAATCATACACATAACTCAGCCTGTACGTCGGCAAATCATATCAAAATCTTGGCTCGTATGCCGGTTTTCCGTTTTAAAAATCCATATCATTAACACGTTCCCAGAAAATAGCTTTTCATTATAATTTTTACTCATGCCACACTCTAAACATGTTTTCCGTATATTTCACATACCATCATTTTCAGCAGTATTTCCCAAATACAAAGCATATATAAGTATATTTATTTCCTTGAAATCAAATGCTATAATATTCCACATACTTTTCATAAAATACTTGCTTAGTTTATTCCCTTACCTGATTCTTGAAAAGCCCATAAGAAAATATGTCCTGCACCCGCAGGGTTCCCCGTTTAACACCTTGAAAACAACATTCTCCAGAACTAAAGTTTAGTATTTCTATGCGTACTACGCTTTCTACAACTATCAAATAGGCAAATACTTAGTAGAAAGCCTTACCTTGGATTTGGGATGGTTTCCACCTCAGCCCCACCAACGATCTGCTCAGATTTGCAGAGAACTTTCCTAGGAGTGTCGTGGTGCCTTCAGATCCTTGAACTGGTGGAAATTCGGCCCGAAATCGAAGAGAGAAGGGGGAAGAACCGAAGGATGATAGAGAGAGATTCTGCACAGAAAATGAGCTGAAAAATCTATTTATCTTATGGGATTCGTTGATGAGCCACGCCACCTCGTCGACGAGTCCTGTAGAAAGTTCGTCGACAAACCTCAACCCTCGTCAATGAATTTTAGGCTTCCAAACATTGTCTCTCGGTATCTTCTCATCGACGAATCCTGTCCTCATCGACGAGCTCCTCTTATGCCCTCGTCGACGAGTCCCTTGTGTTCATTGACGTGGAACTATAAATTTCCTCGGGATTATCCCATCCAAATGCAATGTCGTTGACTGCCTCCTTCTGTTCCTGTTACCATTTCCCTTTCTTTTTATTATTTAAATACCATTATTCTTCAGGTCGTTACATTCTCCCCTCTTTATAAAATTCCGTCCTCAAAATTTACTATTCACGTAACTCATCATCCCTTAACAAGAAAAGGGTCTACTTATTTTATTACTTACCCTCACTTATGGCAGAGGAATACCGTGGTTACATTCTGAGTCTTGGGAGATTACATATACAAAAGAAAAATTCTCCCAAAACTAAAATGCTACACTAATTAAACCAATATAGGTACTAGCAAAAGAAATACTACCTAACTACTTACATTTTACTTATTTAGACTCCTTGGAATAGGTGCGGATACTTCTCCTTCATCTGTTCCTCAGATTCCCAAGAAGTCTTTTCAATTGTATGATTCCTCCACAAAATTTTTACCTGAGGAGTCTCCTTGTTATGTAACTCTTGTACTTTCCTATCTATAATATGTACTGGTACCTCCTCATACACCAGTGAATCACTGAATTCTAATTCATCATAACTGATGATATGAGAAGGATCTGGGACGTATTTCCTCAACATAGCAACATGGAATACATCGTGGATCCTGGACAACACAGGTGGCAAAGCTAGTCTGTAGGCTACCGGTCCCACTTTATCTAGAATCTCAAATGGACTGATAAACCTAGGACGGAGTTTACCCTTTTTCCCAAATTGCATAACCCCTTTCAACGGAGCTATCTTCAAAAACACATGATTACCCGCATCAAATTCCACATTCTTGCAGCGATTATCAACATAACTTTTCTGTCGGCTTTGAGCTACACTGATCCTGTCTCGAATAAGCCAAACCTTATCACACACTTGTTGCACAAGCTCTGGCCACACTACTCGCCGCTCACCCACTTCATCCCAAAATAAAGGAGAACGACATCTCCTACCGTATAGAGCCTTAAATGGTGCCATGCCAATGCTGGTCTGATAACTGTTATTATACGCAAATTCTACTAATTGCATGAACTGAGTCCAACTACCCCCAAAATTCAATATACACGCTCGGAGCATATCCTATAATGTTTGTATCGTCCTCTCAGTCTGCCCATATGACCTAGGATGGAATGCCGTGCTAAACGATATCTGAGATCCTAGAGCTTCTTGCAAGCTCTTCCAGAAATGTGATGTAAAACGTGGGTCTCAATCTGACACAATCGATACTGGCACCCCATGAGAATGAACTATCTCATGAATGTAGATCTCCACTAAACGGTTATGGGAGTAGCTGATCTTGATAGGTAAAATGTGGGCGGTCTTAGTCAAACGGTCCATTATCAGCCAAATCGCATTCTGGCCATGCGATGTCGACAGCAGCCCTGAAACAAATTCCATGGAAATATGATCCCACTTCCACTCTAGGATAAATAATGGCTGCAACTGAATCATTGGCCTCTAGTGCTTATCTTTTACTTGCTGGCACGTCAAACACTGGGCTACATAGTCGGCGATTTTTCTCTTCATACCACTCCACCAATACGACTCTTGCAGATCCCTATACATCTTTATACGACCGGGATGAACTGTATACAAAGATCTATGAGCCTCCTCTAGAATAGTCTTCCTGATTTCAGTATCGGCAGGAATGCATAATTTGGAACAAAACCTTAAAGCTCTATCGTCTGCAATACTAAATTCCTCCCCCTTACCATTTTGCACTCTATCCATCACCTCTGCTAATTCTGGGTCTTCCTTCTGGGCAGCTTTAATCCTCTCATGCAGAATAGGTTGCACCATTAAACTGGCAATGTGAGCCTGAGAACCACTTTCAACTAATTCGATGCCAAGTCTCTCCAGATCCATCATGATCGGATACTGGATCTCCATAGTCGCCAATATTGATTCCCTGGACTTCCTTCTCAACGTATCAACTACTATGTTTGCTTTCCCTGGGTGATAACTGATGGTACAATCAAATTCCTTAATTAGCTCCAACCACCTTCTTTGCCTCATATTCATTCCTTTTGAGTGAAAAAGTACTTCAAACTTTTATGGTCGGAGAAGATCTCACACCGCTCATCGTACAAATAATGCCTCCAAATCTTCAAGGCGTGTACTACTGCAGCCTATTCAAGATCATGTGTAGGGTAGTTCTTTTCATATTCTTTCAACTGTCTAGATGCATACGCCACCACCCTGCCATGCTGCATTAATACACAACCATGTCCCTTAAAGGACACATCACTGTAAATGACATACTCCTCACCTTTTGACGAGATGACCAATACTGGTGCTGTGACTAATCTTTACTTCAATTCTTGAAAACTCTACTTGCAGCTATCGTCCCACTCAAATCTGACATTCTTTCTCGTCAGTCGTGTCAAAGCCCCTGATAATGCTGAGAATCTCTTTACAAAACGATGGTAATACCTAGCTAGCCCCAAGAAACTCCTAATCTCTTAGACATTCCTCGGTCTAGCCCAATTTACTTTGGCCTCAACCTTACTAGGATCCACAGAAATACTGTCTCTATATACAACATGCCCCAAGAACACAACCTTCTCAAGTCAGAATTCACATGTACTGAACTTGCGTCTTATGCTCCTCATAGCTCCTCGAGTAAACCAGTACATCATCAATAAAAACAACAACAAACTGGTCTAGGTATTGGTGGATGACTCTGTTCACCAAGTCCATAAATACTGCAGGAGCGTTCGTCAAACCAAATGGCATAATAAGAAATTCGCAATGCCCGTACCTGGTCCCAAAGGTCGTCTTTGATACATCTTCTACTCTTACCTTTACATGATGGTAGCCTGACTTGAGATCGATCCTGGAATACACCCGTGTACCCTGGAGCTGGTAAAAAAAATCATCGATACGAGGTAGAGGATACTTGTTCTTGATGATCACTTTATTAATCTCCCTATAATCTATGCACATCCTCATAGACCCGTCTTTATTTTTCACGAACAGGACCGGAGTTCCCACGGTGATACACTAGGTCGTATGAAGCCCTTATCAAGTAGATCTTGCAACTAATTCAATAATTCTGCCAACTCCGCTGGTGCCATCCGATAAGGTACTTTAGAAATCGGTGTTGTACCTAAAAGTAGATCAATAGGGAATTTTGTCTCATGATCGGGTGGCAAGCCTGGTAACTCATCTGGGAAAACATCTGTAAATTCCTTTACTACAGGCATGCTAGCAAGTTTCAATTCATTCTCTGACATCTCCTTCACAACTGCCACAAACCCTTGACAACCACTCAGTAGTAGTCTCCTGGCCTGGATAGCTGAAACTAGCTAAGGCGGGGATTGCACTCGTGACCCTACGAACTTGAATTCTTCTCGTCCTGGAGATCTGAATATCAGTTATCGTGAATGGCAATCTATGTTGGCAAAATTAGCTACTAGCCAATCCATGCCGAATATAACATCAAACTCGTGCATGTCCAGCACTATCAGGTCAGCAGATAGAATTTCCCCTTAAACATCAATTGAACAATCCCAGAGTACCTTACCACATCCCACTACAGATCTAGTCGGTGTAGACACTAACAATTCAATGTCTAATGATTGTGCTTTAGCCTCACATAATTTAACACATCCCGAAGACACAAACGAGT